>NW_015657293.1:1100768-1102006 GCF_001515625.1 Sinocyclocheilus rhinocerous
GTACACACACACACACACAGGTTTGTTTTTGTGAAAAGTTGGGGACATTCCATAGGCGTAATGGTTTTTATACTGTACAGACCGTATATTCTATTGCCCTACACCAACCCTACCCCTAAACCTACCCCTCACAGGAAACTTTGTGCTATTTCAGATTTTCAATACACTCCATTCTGTGTGATTTACGTTTTGAAAAGTGGGGACATGGGGTAATGTCCTGAAAAGTCACCTTCTCCTTGTAATACCTATGTCATACGCTTGTCATTATACAAATTTATGTCCTCATTTGTCACAAAAACGCGCACACACACACACACACATGGGTTATAAAGAGAGATTTAAATCTGAATCTAGTTGCATCTGTTTTATAGAAAGAAGCTTCAGTACTTCAACGTCACATTACGTTATCATTATGCTAATATTATATTAGCGTTGCATTAGTATTTCTGGTGTAATTCAGTGCTGGAGGCTTTCATAACACTGAATGCGTGCGTGTTTATAATACACAACGTCTCTAAATGGACAGCCTCTCAATAAAGGCGAGTGGTTCTGTGTGTCCCATCATCGCCCCGGAAACAGTGAACCATTAAAATGTGTAATTCCATGTCTACCAGTTATGAAACGCCATCTACCCCTCATTTACCAAAGGGCACTGCTTTATTTACTTCTGCACGCAGAAACTGGCCTCTGTTTATACAGCTTTTTTCCCTCTCTTTCGGTCACATCTCTCTCTTTCTGGTTGAAGTGTTTGTAAGAGCCTCTTTTATAAACTCTCTCTTTACGTTCTCACACATGCACACAGAAACACATACACATGTCATTCTGAGTGTGTGTGTATAAGCCTCTCATAGAGAAATCACTCATGTTCGTCATTATTGCATGAAGAGTCGGTGTGTGACCTCGTCCAGCAGTCCCTCATCAAGCGCTCCACTTTATGTGTCAGGATGAGCGTTTCAAAGAGAATTGAACACAACACCTGACGGCATCTGAGCCTTTTTACAGTTCCCGCATGTATTGTGATGAAACGGTTTTTGGGATTAATTCACTACGTTTTATGCAATAGTTTATTTATTCACTACACTACACTCTTACAAATGAAGGTTCTTTATTGCCATCTATAGTTATAATGAGAACCTTTAAAGGGGTCATCAGATGCCCATTTTCCACAAGTTGATATGATTCTTTAGGGTCTTAAAGGGGTCATATGATGCTTTTTTAAAGATCATTATTTTGTGTAT
>NW_015657293.1:1102016-1108698 GCF_001515625.1 Sinocyclocheilus rhinocerous
GGATGCCCATTTTCCACAAGTTGATATGATTCTTTAGGGTCTTAATGAAATGTCTATAACATACTTTAGTTCAAATTTCTCAATGGTAGTGTAAAACAACACCGTTTTTACCCTGTAAAAAACAGCTCTTTTAACAGCAAACCGTTTCAGTGCATTTCCTTTTAAATGCTAATGAGCTCTGCTATCTCCCTCCGTGGGGTGATGCGCAGTTCTCTGAGAGACTGTAAACTTTAGCCGCATTCGTCTTGGAACTTGCTAACTAGCACGTTATTAAGAAAGGCTATTTGCAAAGATTCATAACAAAACCTTATACTCACTTCTTCTGTAGGTGAAGCTGGATCATGAATGATTCGCGCAAAGATAGACACATTTAGGTAGATCGAGGGCACATTCCCTTCAAAAACAAACATAATCCACTTCAGCGGCTCAGATGTCGGGAGTAAATGACGACTGCTATGTTCATTATTACATCCAACAACAAAACACCTCAGTCGCTTAGGAGACATTCTTGTCTACATCTACTCCGGTGGTGAAACAATGGCGGACTGATGACAGCTCACTCAGGGCGGGGCTAAGGCAAGACACCAGTGTCAATCAACTATCGTGGGAGGGGCCTTGGCCAGTGTGACGTCACACTGGCAGGAATCTGAGAACGGCTTGACTGGGTGGATTTTTATCATTATAGGGTGGTTGTGCCAACACACTTATGTTCAAACAGCATGTGAAAGTGCATTTCGCATCCGATGACCCCTTTAACATCCACATATACCAAAAAGATTTTTTAAAGTGGAAAAAGTTTCCTTTAGATTATTAAAACGTTGTTCACACTAAGAAAAATGGAATTGTTCACTGAAAGGTTCTTTGGGGAATCAAAAGTGTATGTTCTATGGCATCGAAAACCTCCTTTTGGAATCTTTATTTTTAAAAGTGTAGATGGTAAATATTTTTTGCATACTCAGAATCAAATAATAACCTGTCTCATAAGATCTGGAATTGCTGCATGCAAAATGAGCTCAACACTAAATTTGTAGGCATTTTTATACCATTAGTTGATTTGCATATTTTCTTTGGACTCTTAAACAACACAGGCAGTGCATGTAAATAAATGAGAATGAATGATTTCACCCTCAAACTTGGTGCATTGCAAGAAGTCATGCAATGGCGTTCGGTGTTACTGAAGTCACAGCAAGTTTGTTTATGGAGATTTGACCATTTGCTTTTGTGTAATTTTAATGAGTAAAACGTACACTACTTCTCAAAAATTTGGGGTCAGTAATATTTTTCTGGAAGAATTGAATCATTTTTAATCAGTACAGATGCATTAAATTGATCAAAAGTGACAGTAAAGACCTTTATAATGTTGCAAAAGATTTCTGTTTCAAATAAATGCACAAAATATTAAGCAGCACAAGTGTGATAATAATAAGAAATGTTTCTTGAGCAGAAAATCGGCACTTAAGACTCAGGATCATGTGACACTGAAGACTGGAGTAATGATGCTATTACCACCACATAAATAAATCACATTTTAAAAATACATTAAAATAGAAAACAGTTATTTAAAATTGTAAATATATTTCACAATATTAGTGTTTTTACTGTATTTTTGATCAAATAAATGCAACCTCAAAGCAAAAACATTTAAAAATTGTACCAAGCCCAAACTTTTGAACTATAGTGCATTTAAGGGTAAATACTGCTTTAATAAAGCAAATAACCTTTCCACCCTATTTATCATCTCCACTTTATGTATTTATAAATGTCTATCAGTATTATAGCTGATCTCTCCAATCTTTCATGTGTAAGTTCTCATCTGCTGTGTCATAACGAACACATGGTTATATTTTTCTGCCATCATCATACCATTCAAGAACATCTCATAAACACACCCATCATATTTATCCTAACAAAGAGGACGCTTTGTTGCATGTGTGTGTGTGTGTGTGTGTGTGCATGCGTTTGCTTCCCTCACAACTGAATGATTGCCTGTTTGATGGGTCTGTTCTTTTTTCTGTTTATCTAAGCAAACTGACACGGTGTAATCCAACATTAACTTTGCAAGAGGTGTTCTGTTATCTCGAATCCTCACCAAACTATCTGTGGTATGCTGTCGATTACAGTCAGATAACTTGGACTGATTTCTCAGTTTGTAAAAATGAACAAAAATTGTGTTTACAGTAATGCATTTACAATGGAGGTCTATAGGGCAAGTAAATACATTAAAATCCACAGTATTGCCATGCAAATACAAAAATGTACTCACTTTCATGTTGTTTCATAATTGTCAACCCAGTAACTTTAGTGTGATATGAGGAAGGACATCATAAATGGACATATTGCAAATTCTTCATAAAATACAGTGTACATTTATCCACCTATAACAGAATTCCCACTGTTAAAGGATGGTTTAGACAACTTAACGTATATTTTAGTAGCGGAATTAACATGCATGCTTTAAAACACATTTCTGCTTTGAAACTCTCATTTGAACTGTCTTGCCCTACTTCCATTGCACATGCATTGCTAAAAACACAACTCTTGTTTATTTTTGTATGCTGAGTCGAAATTTCCATTTTCCACATGCTGTCGATAGAACATAACTTGTATTGAATCCCAAACATTCCTTTAATCTCTATGAAATGTCAATAAGTCATTCTTGAAGCACAAAGAGGCCACAGAAGCACACTCAAGAGGCTCTCCAGTCGCTAATACTGTAGCGATTTCAACATCTCGATCTGTGCGCACTTAGGGCCAAAGGAAATACATTCCTATTTAGACAAGTTCATACGTCTTTTTCCTTGAAGCATCTGTGCATAAGTGTGTGTGAGTGATATCCTTGGAGAAATGGAAGATTAACGCTATAACAGTGGCCTCCTATCTGCCAAAGTGCGTCATTCTTTCTTCTCTCCCGCTGTACTCTCCACTGCATGGATGCAGGAATTAAATAAACGAGGCGGGTGGGAAGCTGCAGTTAGCCGGGATCAGTCAGAAATTTGGGTCGGATTCCAATAAACACACATCACACGGCGTATAGTAGGTCGTAAAATAACGAGCAAACACATGGCGAAGTATATTAGGTTTCATAGAGATCTGCAGGTTTGAGCTCAAGTGAGGAAACAGTCACAAGCACAGGTGAAAATGAGGGAGAGGATGTTTTTCATTAAATTATTGTAATTTAACTGTGGTTTAGTTGTGTGGCTGACCTTTTTTGAATAGATTTGGCCTGAAAACATCTTGAGCACTGGAAATGTCAATGCTTAGAAGTAAAGGTACATAACAGGAACTGTAACTTAAAATGTTAGAAAATTAACAGTAATTGTTTACGCAAATTGCTATATATTAGCATATTTTTTCATATTTAAATCAGTATAAAAAACAACTATATAAATATATATATATATATACACACACACACATATATATACAGAGTTCTGGCATGAAACTCTAGATGGCGCAGTCCGATAGGTCTAACTCAATCTGACCTAATGACATCATCACATGGCACAGCTGATTGGTTCTCTCCTGTATCGGTAGCCAATGAGCTCGCTGCTCAACATTCAAATATATGATTAGTGCTTGCAGTAGCAGTTGCAGCTTGCTTCAGGAATTATATAGACAGAAATTTTCTATAAAATGTTTTATGAGATTGCAACTTTTTTGTTACCAGAATTTGAGTGATTTCAATATTTGTATGTAATAAATATTAAATAAAATGTATATTTATATAATTGATAATATGTTGTAATAATATTAATAAGTTATTTAAATTAAAATTTTTATAAAAAATACAATTATAAAAATACTTTCATCAAATTAAAAAAAAAATTAAAGGAAATTATGGGTTAACCAAAATGGGTAACAGGTTAACAGTTTTTCCCAGACATTTTGTTGTGGGATCAGTGTTTTTTACTTTGCACACCACCTCAACCAGCCTGACACAGCCACACTGGCTCAACCAATGGCATGAGTTGGGGGCGGGACTATCTGTTTGTCTGACCAATGGCAGGTGGGAGGGGTGATCAAGAAACCTGTTTGGGGTCCATAAGAAGTAAATATGTTTATTTTGCGGTTTTAATCGATTTTTCTGTGATGCGACTTTTGTCAGTCTGATCAAATAGTGAGTCTGATCAAAATGGATATTTCTTCACAATACAGTTTTTCATGCAAAATTCTCAGGTTGTACTATATTTTGTGGAAAAATTTTTTGATCATCCACCACATACAAAATACAGTGCACATACATATGCATACTGTATAAATAGCATGTGTAGTATGCCTGAATATATCCATTCATATTCTGCCAGAAGTCGGAAAACTGTACTGGCCCTATATAGTTCACAAGAGGCAAATGTCCCCTGACTCCAGAGAGCGAGTGTGAGAAAGACAGCTGACCTTTCAGTTCACCCGGGGCAGGTAAGACTCTGATAGAAGCGGACACCGGCGCAAGAGCTGGGTTTCAAATGCCAGAACGGGGTGTTTGATGGGTAGGAACGTCTGCAGCTCCCTGAAGATGATAGTACACACTGGGTAAGGAGAAACACAAACAGCATGACGTTGGTTTCATTGCCATGTGTTAGAAAGCAGCCTTTCAAAAACTTAAGCATACATACACAGCTAGTTTTGTATCATGCATTCTTAAAATAACTGAATGAATGTAATTTTTAAGGGTCAGATCATGAGATAATAGAGCTTGATGCACTATAAAAGCACACTGCAGCTCTTAGAACTTAAAACTTTCTCCTCTGTCCAACAAGAGCATTTACTGAACTACGGCAAAAATGACTCATCTAAACTTTTCCACAATTTCCTGACGTCACACAGATAAATGCATGCTGCTGTATGCGCAGCGAACTCGAGCCTAGCGATCAGTGCTGTTACTCATTTCATGCAAAAAGGGGGTGTTTCTTAAACAGACCGCTCAGAGAGAGAGGGTGAAAATTGGTCACGAAACACAGAAAAAAAAGAATAAACATGATATGATTGCATGTTTTAGATCTTTGTATCGTGGCTTTGTCCTTCAATTAACTTCTGTTGTTCCTAAATTGAGCTAATTATAATTACTACATCGTAAAACACTTTATACAGAAACCTTTTTGACTTTTGAGACATTATTTAATTCCCTCATGAGGCTGTTTTCAAGAAACCCTCATGCATACACCCAAACGTCCTGCTCATTCTGATTGTTTTGACCCGAGGTGACTTTCAGTGACTCTAATACTCAAAGAGCTTTAAGCTGAGAGCAAATAAGTTTAAGAGCAGTGAATATCTGTTTTAGTGAGGTGAAACGCTGTTACTCGGCTCACCTGACACAGTTGGTTCAATGTATAGGTGTGAGAAAATAACACCAGTCTGAGACAATTAGTGGACAGCAATATTAATATGCAAGTGAAAAGTTCAGCTGTCTCATTATATTATAATGAATAAATGTTATAAAAGGTTAGTTTACTCAAAAGTAAAAAAAAAAATCTGACATTATTTACTCACCTTCATGTTGTTTCATTCTGGTGTGACTTTCTTTTTCTGTATAGCACAAAAAGTGACATTTTAATTTGCACAGAAGGAAGCAATTCATACATTTGAAATGACATGACGGTGAGTAAAGGACAGAATTTTCTTTTTTAGTTGAACTATTCCTTTGAAACACCTAATCATACCTCACTGACTCACTGTATGTGACATTTATTACTTCAATCAGACCACCTCACCTTCCTCCCACTGCAGTGAAATTCCTCGATATTTTTCTGAGCTGAGAAAAGGAGTACACATCTTCACTAAACAAAAGAATAAGAAATAAAATAAAACACATTTGTTTGTTTACATGGTCCTAGCTGCGAGGGTGGTTTAATATTAAATCCTTGGGGAATATATATATATATATATATATATATGTGTGTGTGTGTGTGTATATATATATATGTGTGTGTGTGTGTGTGTATATATATATATATATATAGAGAGAGAGAGAGAGACTACTTACAATTTCTATTGCTGATTACAAATTACATGATGAAAATTGTAGTCAGTAATGTATTCAAGATTACCAATGTATTCTGACTACTTCAGAGGATCAATAAATTATGAATAAATTACTGCTATTGTGTGAATAATTTGCAATCATGTAAGCCATAAAAAGTAACTGTAATCCGATTAGCAGCATTTTAACACATTTAAAACTCTAATTAGTTTTAAAACTAATTACAAATACTAATTTTTTGGAATCTGATTATGTAATCCAAGTTACATGTAATCAGTTACTACCCAGCTTTATTTTATATATAGCCTATATGTGTGTGTGTGTGTGTGTGTATGTGTGTGTGTGCAATAATTTTTAAAAACAACTCTACTTTTATTGTCTTTTTAAAATATATTATGAATTTAATACTAGTATGTATTCTAATAGTGACTAGAAAATATTCAGCATATTCATAAGAAATTACACACGAATCTCAGAAACATTTCTTATCTTAGCCTGCTACAATTGCTCTTTTACTAAATGGCCTCATGGATTTTACCATTTGATTAGTAGGCTACAATTAAAAAAATATCTAGTTTTACCAGTCTATTCAATTACTAGAAAAAGTTGAATAAACAGTAGGTATCTGTCATGCCCCCTCTCTCCCTCACTCTCTCTCTCTCTCTCGGACTCACATCAATTGATCCATACAGGCAGCCCCCCCCCCCC
>NW_015657293.1:1108876-1123731 GCF_001515625.1 Sinocyclocheilus rhinocerous
CATCCTCTGTTTATGTGAGGGGGTATAAAAGCAGCAGTCTGGTCGGGAGCTCGCGGAATTCTTCTCTTATTGCGCAAATCTTCGCGGACAGACGCACGGAGATGTCGGGCACTTCGCGCGCACAGCTGTGTTTCCTCCTGTTGAGCGTCACGGCTCTCCGGGGACACGCGCGCTTTCTGGACATACAGGTGAGATATTCACACCTGCTCACCTCACACACGCACACAATCATTCGAGTACTTCGATATCTTTATATTTAACTTTTGATGTATCTATTGTGAGCTCTGTGTGTGTTTATTAGTGTTTTGGCTTTAACAGTCATTGTATAGCCTACAATATATCCTAATGTTGGTATGTTATAACAATGTAATGATGATACGTGCAGCTTTTATTGTATCGTTTGTGAGCATATGCACTGCAAAATGTGTTTGTCAGGAAACTTAAAACATTTTAATGAAAAGACATTTAAAAATAAAAAAAGTAATTCCGATCAAGCAGAAATAGATCGACTGCAAGTGCAATAGTGCACAGCATTTTAATATGTGTGATTAAATAGGCTATAGCCTATGTTTTTGTATGCAATTTGTATAGGCTAATGTTTTATTTCTATATAATGTGCAAAGTTTTATGAAACTTTAAGAGCATTTAAGCTCTTTTGAACCTCTTTTGAACTCAAGGAGTCCTAAAATCCTTATTTTCTTGCGCAATACTGGTTGAAATATTGTTTATTTTGACGCCTTTTTCTAATTCCAGTCATTCCCATGTCCTGTTTTTTTGTTGTTTTATCAGGATAACGAGATCAGCCCGGAAGGATTGTTATCTCTGCTCAGCTCTGAACTAAAGCGAGAGTTACCAGAGGAGTTTGTGTACCGCCGAGCGCTCAGTGAGTGACAACAGAAACCTCTGGGATTTCATTTGCCAAAAGACACGCGTCATGGATAATAAATGAATGATTTATATAGTGATGTTGACTTCATATGTATATTAATAAGTCGTTTTTATGGCACTATGGCACAATTTAATATTTAAAGAGTGCTTATTCATCACTTATACTATGTATATTTTCTGGTTTTTCACCTTTTCTTGTCTCGATCTTCCTCCGTTTCTCTCAGGATGTCTGGACATGGTGGCCGTAGAGGGTCAATTTACATTCACAGCAGAACGTCCACAGTTAAACTGCGCCGTGTTTTTCATCGGCGAGCCCAGTGACATCATTAGCATCGAGTATGATTCGGTCAACATCGACTGCAGAGGAGGGGATTTCATAAAGGTCAGATGTTCTTACATCCTTGATGTTTACAAAAAGTCATTTAATAGTATTACAGTAACTTATTTTGTTCTAAACTTGGACAAAAACAGCTGGTGTGTTTGTGTAAATCTCTACCTGCATGTTCAAGCTGTTAATGTACACTAAGCCAGGTTAAGTCAGGCTACAAAAGATCACGTGTCATGTCATTTTAAGCCAGGTCATACAATAACAAGCATGTTTACAATTCTCTAACATATTCAACTCTTTAAAAAAAAAACTGAATTAAAAATCCAGTTAAGCAAAAGTCATTCCAGACTAATTTCGGCATATATTCTGAACACAACTAAACTAGCTTTCATAGACTGTGCAAGATTGATGTCAAATGAATGTAGTTTAATAGGACTGAAAAACCCACATGGGATATTGTTGAAGTTAATGTACTGAATTAATGAGGAAATTTAAGATAATTTATTAGCACTGAAACAAAACTGGTGTGAACTCTACTGACCTGAAACAGGCAGGGTGAACTGAAGGGAATTATGTGAACTGAACCTGACCTGAACTAAATAGACTTCAACACAGTTAACGTGAAGTACACTGAAAAAAAAATGGTGTAAGATGTACTTTGAAAGAATTTTCACTTAGAAATTGCTCAAAAATGGCAAGTAACACATTGAATTTAACATGAAATTTTGAAGTAGAAAGACTTGAATAGTATTTTCTTGTAAAACGTACTCTAATAATCTTTATAACTTAGAAAAATCATTTACAGTACAATGGTGTTAAATGCAACCTTTTTGTCTTTAAGGTATTTGATGGCTGGGTGATGAAGGGCGAGAAGTTTCCCAGCACACAGGACCATCCTCTTCCTCTGTACGAGCGTTACTCTGATTACTGCGAGACTGGAGTGACTCGACCAATCGTACGGTCGTCTCAGAATGTCGCCATGCTGTTCTTCAGACTCCACCAATCAGGGAGCAGCTTCACAGTAACATTCCGCAAACTCATCAATCCTTGATGTATCTATTGTGAGCTCTGTGTGTGTTTATTAGTGTTTTGGCTTTAACAGTCATTGTATAGCCTACAATATATCCTAATGTTGGTATGTTATAACAATGTAATGATGATACGTGCAGCTTTTATTGTATCGTTTGTGAGCATATGCACTGCAAAATGTGTTTGTCAGGAAACTTAAAACATTTTAATGAAAAGACATTTAAAAATAAAAAAAGTAATTCCGATCAAGCAGAAATAGATCGACTGCAAGTGCAATAGTGCACAGCATTTTAATATGTGTGATTAAATAGGCTATAGCCTATGTTTTTGTATGCAATTTGTATAGGCTAATGTTTTATTTCTATATAATGTGCAAAGTTTTATGAAACTTTAAGAGCATTTAAGCTCTTTTGAACCTCTTTTGAACTCAAGGAGTCCTAAAATCCTTATTTTCTTGCGCAATACTGGTTGAAATATTGTTTATTTTGACGCCTTTTTCTAATTCCAGTCATTCCCATGTCCTGTTTTTTTGTTGTTTTATCAGGATAACGAGATCAGCCCGGAAGGATTGTTATCTCTGCTCAGCTCTGAACTAAAGCGAGAGTTACCAGAGGAGTTTGTGTACCGCCGAGCGCTCAGTGAGTGACAACAGAAACCTCTGGGATTTCATTTGCCAAAAGACACGCGTCATGGATAATAAATGAATGATTTATATAGTGATGTTGACTTCATATGTATATTAATAAGTCGTTTTTATGGCACTATGGCACAATTTAATATTTAAAGAGTGCTTATTCATCACTTATACTATGTATATTTTCTGGTTTTTCACCTTTTCTTGTCTCGATCTTCCTCCGTTTCTCTCAGGATGTCTGGACATGGTGGCCGTAGAGGGTCAATTTACATTCACAGCAGAACGTCCACAGTTAAACTGCGCCGTGTTTTTCATCGGCGAGCCCAGTGACATCATTAGCATCGAGTATGATTCGGTCAACATCGACTGCAGAGGAGGGGATTTCATAAAGGTCAGATGTTCTTACATCCTTGATGTTTACAAAAAGTCATTTAATAGTATTACAGTAACTTATTTTGTTCTAAACTTGGACAAAAACAGCTGGTGTGTTTGTGTAAATCTCTACCTGCATGTTCAAGCTGTTAATGTACACTAAGCCAGGTTAAGTCAGGCTACAAAAGATCACGTGTCATGTCATTTTAAGCCAGGTCATACAATAACAAGCATGTTTACAATTCTCTAACATATTCAACTCTTTAAAAAAAAAACTGAATTAAAAATCCAGTTAAGCAAAAGTCATTCCAGACTAATTTCGGCATATATTCTGAACACAACTAAACTAGCTTTCATAGACTGTGCAAGATTGATGTCAAATGAATGTAGTTTAATAGGACTGAAAAACCCACATGGGATATTGTTGAAGTTAATGTACTGAATTAATGAGGAAATTTAAGATAATTTATTAGCACTGAAACAAAACTGGTGTGAACTCTACTGACCTGAAACAGGCAGGGTGAACTGAAGGGAATTATGTGAACTGAACCTGACCTGAACTAAATAGACTTCAACACAGTTAACGTGAAGTACACTGAAAAAAAAATGGTGTAAGATGTACTTTGAAAGAATTTTCACTTAGAAATTGCTCAAAAATGGCAAGTAACACATTGAATTTAACATGAAATTTTGAAGTAGAAAGACTTGAATAGTATTTTCTTGTAAAACGTACTCTAATAATCTTTATAACTTAGAAAAATCATTTACAGTACAATGGTGTTAAATGCAACCTTTTTGTCTTTAAGGTATTTGATGGCTGGGTGATGAAGGGCGAGAAGTTTCCCAGCACACAGGACCATCCTCTTCCTCTGTACGAGCGTTACTCTGATTACTGCGAGACTGGAGTGACTCGACCAATCGTACGGTCGTCTCAGAATGTCGCCATGCTGTTCTTCAGACTCCACCAATCAGGGAGCAGCTTCACAGTAACATTCCGCAAACTCATCAATCCGTTCCGTAAGTGCACAGAAATACAAAAATGACACTGGAAATTATGCATTTATCGTTTCAAATTTTGCCTTTCAGCAGTACTGATGATCTTGAAAACTAATGTCACTAATGTCCAGAAGGTTCAGAGCACTTTAGAGGAATGACATATGGCTCACACAGAAGCCACACTTGAAGCTTAACATGCAAGATGCTGATGGTTAACCATCTGTCTCTCTCTCTTTCTCTCTCTCTTTTTGTAGCCTGTAATGTTGTATCTCAGACCCCAGAGGGCAGTTTCACCATGATCATTCCACAGCAGCACAGGAACTGCAGTTTTTCCATCATCTATCCAGTGGAGATCCAGATTGGAGAGCTCAGTCTCGGCCAACACAATGATCTCAAGGTGAGCATTGCCAGTCAAGAAATTTAGCATTTACACAAACCAGCCTTCCCAATAAATAAATAAAATAAAATAATAAATTTTACTTAAAACATTTTATTGACAAATTCCACTATTTCAAAGTGTTTATATGTTTATAAAATGATCTCAAGGGGACACAAATCTGATTTCTGATCAAGTAACAGTATTTACACAAACCAGCCTTCCAAAAAAAGAAATTAAAAAATAAAATAAAATACATTTTTTATTTTATTTTATTTTATTTTTTAATTTATTTTTTTGGAAGGCTGGTTTGTGTAAATACTGTTACTTGACCATAAATCAGATTTGTGTCCTTCTAAAAAAATAAAATAAAAATTAATTAATACATTTTATTTACAATTTCATTATTTTAAATTGTTTATAAGGTTAAAGTACAGCTGAGTTTTGGCCAAAATTCTCACGTTGAGCAAAAATCTGATTTCTTGTCAAGAAATGTAGTATTTACAAAACAAAATAAAATAAAATAAAATATTATTCATATATTAATATTATTCACAATTTTCGTTATAAGTCTTTCTGTGGTTAACTTGAAGCTGGGTGTGAGTAAAATAGAGTGGTTGTTTATTTAATAATCTTTGAATTGAGTCAAGCTAATTTGATATCATTAAAAATATATAGTTGATATAAAGACACTGATAAATTATAATGACTTTGAGACTTCTGGTTTATTCATATAGCGGTCCATTCTCGGCTGTGCCGGTTCTGGAGACTTTGTCGAGCTTCTGGGTGGAAACGGCATGGACACGTCCAAGATGTTCCCTATGGCAGATCTCTGTTACTCCTTTAATGGACCAGGTGAGCATTCCTACGTTATCTGTAGCAGCAATTGTGCTGAGCAATTTAGTGTGCAAAGAATCTCATAAACCTCTCCATATCTCTCTTCCCATCAGCTCAAATGAAGGTTGGCTGTGATAACACTGTGGTCAGAATGGTGTCGAGCGGGAAGTTTGTAAACCGAGTTAGTTTCCAATATCGGCTACTGGGCCACCAAGAGCTTCAGCAGATGAAGGGCAACAGCGTTGAAGACGTGTGTTTAAGAGCATAAGACCCTCTCTGTTCCCTGCTCTTGTTCAGGGGGATGCCAAACTTAGTTGAGTTTGAGCCTTTGTATATTTTCCTTATTAAAAAAATATTTATTTTTTGCCTCATCTTTTCATTTGACACTTCTGTTCTTTTTAATATCATAAACTTGTAAGATCTGTGGCTGATGTTAAATAAAATATGTACTTGTGTTGGTGCACATCACCGTTTTGTTCAGCATGTTTCATTTTGAAGCACCCAAATAAAAACTGGAATCTAAAGAGCGCTACTGCACAAGTATTTCAATCCAGTATGTACGACAAATGTAATTGTCTTTATTTATTTATCTGTATTAAAGAATTTTTGTAATAAAATCAGTAAACATGAGCAAAGCGAACTCTGGCTATGGTAATTTCTAATCTTACACCAGAAAACACTGACATTTGTTCTAATCTACTCATTTTATTTAAGGTGAAGCAAACTAGTTCTGTCATAAATTAATTGGTGAACTGTCATTAAAGGAATAGTTCACCTAAAAATGAAAAATTGTTCAAAATGTACTCACCCTCAGGTTATCCAAGATGTAGATGAGTTTGTTTCTTCATCAAAACAGATTTGGAGAAATTTAGCATTGCATCACTTGCTCATCACCAGTGGATCCTCTGCTGTGAATGGGTGCCGTCAGAATGAGAGTCCAAACAGTTGATAAAAACATCACAATAATCCACAAATAATCCACACCACTCCAGTCCATCCATTAACATCGTGTGAACTGAAAAGCTTTGTTTATAAGAAATGAATCCATCAAGGCATTTTTAATTTCAAACCATCGCTTTCTGCTAAAATACAAGAATTTTGGGGTGAACTATTTGCTTTTAGCCGGAACTTACTGTGCAAAAGGTAAATATAAACAAATTGCTTTATATATAATGGATTTGTAATGCTTATTGTTTAGTTGCACCATTAAAACAAATAAAAGTGTGAATTTTCTCAGCATCTAATTATCTCACAGTATGTATTTTTTATACAATGTCAGCAGTCATCATGTGCTAAAAAGCAATGATTGCTTGAGAATATCAACCTGAATTAAGAACGGCAAGTAAAATGTCAAAGCACTCTAGGATACTTATTAAATAAGTGACTTTTCTATGATTGTCTGTATTGAGCCATCAAGAAAAAAAAATCTAAATTTAAAAACCCCAAAGTTTTGAATAACATCCAGACTCTAATGACAAGACAAGATACACGACTATCAATTTAATGAGCTCTAGTCAGTTGGACCTCTTCATGAAAACTGCTGACCTGAATCCAATAGACTAATATACTACTTTTAAATCAACAGATCGATTCATGTTTTATCGCCACACTCTCGTACTGCAGATGCTCGTCATCATCGCTGACAACCTGCTCACATCATGACTGCAGAGGAGTTGGGCTTTGCCTTATCCTGTCAAATCTGTCCTATGATGGAGGACGATGTTCAGACACGTCTTTCTTTTGCATGCACCAGGCATCACCAAGGTCCCCTCAACATCTTGACCGTCCCTCAACATGACGTAGGAACTAAAAGAAGTGATTGTGCTTAAAGGAATAGTTCACTCAAAATCATCATTAAATACCTCATACCACTTTTTAACACTATGTTATGGTAGTAGTTTAGTGTAAATGTATGTGTGGTAATATATGAAGTATTTACCATAAATAATTTTATTTTTGCGCCAGATAAATAATGTACAGATCCCAAAGACACATAAAAAATGGTCCTACACTCTTGATAAATACAACTACCCATAATGCACTGCAGCATGAACAGCTAATAAGAAGTAGCCTATAGATTGTGATGCTACAGTATTCAACAAGAAAAAACATGTTTTCGTAACAGTCGCAAATAGCTATTTTTTCAAAATAAGTAACTACTCCGAGGACTTTTCCCATTTACCCCGGGTTATCTTTGTTCTATATCCCACTTTTAACCCACACTTGCAATTTAGAAGCGGGGTTGGCAACGCT
Organism: Sinocyclocheilus rhinocerous; assembly: GCF_001515625.1. Classification (NCBI taxonomy): domain Eukaryota; kingdom Metazoa; phylum Chordata; class Actinopteri; order Cypriniformes; family Cyprinidae; genus Sinocyclocheilus; species Sinocyclocheilus rhinocerous. The sequence continues at coordinate 1,116,590 of NW_015657293.1, forward strand.
TTTTACTCTGGGTTATGAAAGCGCAGCAGGGTTAGCAGCGATTTTGTAGTGTTAAGCCTGCATTGCGGTGTCAAAATTGTACGTTAGATGCTAAGCAAAATCAATCGCATGCCTCATAATCACAGTCACAGTGATTCTGCTACGGATTTGCAATCACGTGATTCTGATGACGTGCAAAATGCAGCTGGAGAGCAGGAAGTGATTTTTCTCCATAGGAATCACAGCAGAAACTCAAAATGCCTGCATGTGTTTTTGCGTTGTTTAGGGATGCTCAAATCGGTCAAACCGAGAAAACACAAGGAGCTTTTATCGTGTATGAAAATGTGTTGTTCGTAAGGGAGGAAAGGCAAGAAATTGACTGAAAAACGCAGGAAAAAGTGACTTGTAAACCTGCGTCTGCGGTCGGGAGGAGCCGAGTCGGATAATGCTTGTTTAATATAAGATATAATAATATATTAAGATATTAATAAAAAAATATATAAATAGATACAGGGTGACACAGTCAGAATTCACTCAATGCTAAACGCCACATGTAGACACAATGCAAATAAGATATTATTTGCAGTTCAGAGAGCTTCATTGATTATAATGGAACATTGTGAGATTGCGATAAATTGAAGTGATTGACAGCTTTTTAGTGATTATATGGAAGCGCTAGGCTATTTGCTCACTTTCTAGGATATAATCTGCTAGTGATTCGGCTAGTGACTGTGATTCCTATGGAGAAAAATCACTTCCTGCCCTCCAGCTGCATTTCGTGCCACAGCAATGAAGTCATGTGCAAACAACCTATTGTATCCACGTTAATTTTCCCACAAGAGTGGGCGCAGCCATTTGTAAATTCAATGTGTCTGGCTTCCGGTGTCATTCGTTTCCAACTATTTTTAGCTGTAAAAAAACAGCTTGTTTTGCTGCTTGATATTGCAACCTGGTGTGTCTTACCATATTATTTTAATGTATTCTTAATTATGAACACACCGGTATGTGGTGCAGTTTTACCATTTACTGCACGTTGTTATTCTTCTCTTTATTTCCCGCCCTTACGAAAATTAATCACGATTTTATTGTAGTAAAAGTGCAGTAACCATGTTTTTTTGGTGTATTGATTACCATTCGTATAACCACAGTTTTACTTCACATACCATGGTTAAACTATGGTTAATGTAGTAAAACCATGGTTAATTTGTGGTTACTATGGTTTTAATAGTAACCATAGTTTGTTTGGTTTTATTTGTGGTAAAACCATGGTTAATTTTCGTAAGGGCTATAGCGGCTAATGAACCGGACATCTCGCACATTCACAGAAAACGGCTTACTTCCACGTTGTGAATAGGAGTGAAGAAGAAACTGTTAATTCTTACCTTCACAGTCCACCGAGGTCTATTCAGGAAAAACTTGATAGTACAGCTGGCAATAATACGTTATTGGCCACTGCTAGAGCTGTATGTAAACAGGTCACGTGTTGCGTTCGTCCAATCACTGACACTGACACCGTCAGTGTTTGCTAATGTAAGTGTAAAATGCTAGATTATGAATACACAGGATTAAAGGGTAAATTCACCCAAAAATGAAAATTAGCCTGTGTTTTACTCACCCTCGAGGCATCCTAGGTGTATCTTCTTTCAGACGAATCCAATCGGAGTTATATTAAAAATTGTTCTGGCTCTTCCAAGCGTTATCATTGCAGTGGGGGTGTTTCTCTTTAACAGTACAAAACACGTTTAATAAAGCGCGCACATCCGTTCGTCACTAATCACGCAACGCCGACATCCTACGTCATCCGCTGGAACGGTTTCCACGTATGACAGATAGCAGAAGTGATAAAAAAGTGTTTATTACATTTGAAATATGGATATTTTTCTTACAAAAATGCATGGATTCGCTACAGGAGGCCTTTATTCACCCCTCGGAGCCGTGTGAGGCACGTTTTATTATGGATGTGCACGCTTTATTTAACGTGTTTTGGACTGTTGAACAGAAACCCCCACCCACTGCAATAGGGTATATATCAAACATCACCTGACCAAACCCGGAAAACAGGTCTCATTGCTTCCGCTTGTCGGAGAACGTGTTAACAGCCGTATTAAATAATAGCGATATCTATGGACTTTTAAGATAATCAGTTAAACTAGCTAGCTGTTTTTATTGTTGACGTTTTACTCAATTTTTATATCTAAATGTGAAAAGAATAAAAATAAAAAAAACTTTTAGATATCAGTCCGCATATGTGATGGACATCAGTTATGATCATCATTGGTATCTACTTTGAAGGCATCTTGAGTAAAACTGCTTCATATTTATGCATATGCAAAACGCTTGAACCGGAAGCGACGAGACCCGGTTAACAGAATACGGAAGTCTGTTGCGCATAACCCCTATGATAGAGCTTAGAAGTGCCAGGACAATTTTTAATATAACTCCAATTGGATTTGTCTGAAAGAGGAACGTCATATAGGCTACACCTTGGATGGCTTGAGGGTGAGTAAATAACCGGCTAATTTTCATTTTTGGGTGAACTAACCCTTTAATTGTTAAACCTGAGTAAATTATGAGAAGTGTGAAATGTGAAGCAAAATAACCCAGGATTTTTTTTTTTTTTACCCGCGGTTTAGAATGACCCAGGGTTAACTAGTTGAAATGTGAAAAGCTCTAGGGCGATTTTGTGGTCACATTTACTACTGTTGGCAATTTTTCGCGGGCAAAATGTTATTTTGAAATAATGTGCACTCATGAATCATAATAAGACAAGAAACATGTATCTGCATGAAGAAAGTAAAGACATCTAGATAAAAATCAAACCAAGAATCTCATTTCACAACAAAAACAGCTGTAGGTTTATTTAGTGTAAATTGTGTGAAACATTCGGACAGAATATTTTATGAATGAAATGTGTGTGTGTGAAACTACAACTACGACTCTTATTGCGTCTCTGTGGGATTTGATGAGACGGGTCGCCTCACGCTTGATTAAAGGTTGGCGCTCACATTATCCCGGTCGGAACCACGCGCTCCAGAGAGAGTTTAGCAGAATAATTGATAACGAACTGAGAATCCCAGCAGGACACGCAAAGAGGTAAGCACAGCTGCGCCAGTCCCCTACTGCGCACATCAACGCAGAAATCAGCAAACGGTGGAAATTACACCACCACTGCCACACGTGGGACTGTTAGGGAGAATGAGCAAGAGAGAAAGACGAAAAAAGAGGGGGGGAGAGAGAGCGAAATTGAGATTGAGGGAGAGAGTTGCATCATGAGATACTTGAGCAAGGGCGAAAATAGCTGGGTTTCATAACAACGAACTCACAAAGTGTTGCAAAAACACGTCAAGTGATCAAATCAAGCTGTAAAAGGACAAATCAGAATCTGAGAGCTTTACTAAACAGATGTCAAGCCAACCAATAGAATTACAGTAATGAGATTTAATTGATTAATAATCGCTAATTTGCTAACAGTGTGCAAATTGTAATAGGCCTAGCCTCTCAAATAAATTATTTCCAGATCGAACTTTTTTTCCTGTGAAACACAAAAGGTAGGCTACATGCCTAAATAATAGCTACTTAAAAAAAATTTTTTTTTTACATGCAACTACAGTGAACAGTGATGGAAGGTTTCCAGCTTTAAAAAGAACAAAAAAGTACCATAAAAATAACCCACGCAACTTCTGTTATATTTTAAAATCAACATTATATTTACCCTATCTACTTTGTTAATGCATGTTAAAGGTAGTGATGGGACGATTGATATACAGAGGCTCCAATGCTCCAACGCAGTTTTCAAAGCACTATTGTATCACACACTGTGCCGATGCTTGTATCGAAATGACAATACCACGTGATTGATGACGTTTGAAGCTTCGAACGTCATGCAGTATCGGGAGGTCGGGACAGCTGGTTTGAAAAAAATCGGCACTTCGCATGACTCTTGTGTTTGACTTTACATTGACTTGGTTGTGTGTGTGTGTGTACACTTATTTGGGATTCAGTAGAATAGTTTAGAATAACCTCAACACCAGACAGAAAACTGAATGCACCTCACACATCTATTGCATTTTATCATGTTCTAGCTGGGGTCTCAGAGACCCCAAACAGCTCACCCAAAATATTTTTGCTACTACTCACGTCAATTATTAATTATAATCACACACTTGTATATTTTATATTACTGATCAATATGTGAATCCATTGACCGGTCTACGCATGACACGAGTTGGCACAGATTAAAAACGTTTTCAAACCATCCTCTGCTCCGCAGTGTTTCGTTAGATAGGCTGGAGAAACCGAGTCTGACCACCAGATGTCGCTAACGCGCACTGTGTTAAAAAGCTTCGAGTAATTAATCGTTTTTCGGCACAATTTGATGAAAGCCTCAAACGGTTCAGAAAGCCTCGGTTTCCCATCACTAGTTAAAGGTCTTACTGTGAAGAATTTGTCTGTACATGTTGGTGCTACACTCCTGACAGAGAGTGAGAGAAAATACCCATAATGCACTGCAACATGAGCAGCTAAAGAGAAAAAGGATGCTTCCCAAACGGAAGGACGTCTGAGGATGTGTCCTGTCAACGTGATCTCATAATTCATATGTATTTTATGTAAAATGTGGTTATATAAAACGTACATTTACTTACGTTTTTACAGACACTAAAACGTACAATACTGACGTATTTTCAGCATCTAAACGTACAATGCTGACGTATTTTCAGCATCTAAACGTACAAATACTTACGGATTTTCAGCATTTAACCGTACAAAACTGACGTATTAACAACCCCTAAAAATGAATCCTTATGAATATTGAAATCGCGGCATTAATATTATTAGTTGTTTTTAGTTGTCATATCAATTGCCTTGTTTTCAATTGCATTATTAAATTGTTTTCTCGTTTACTTAATATGAAATATTAACATTTCGTTTTGTGGTGTGATTTCTGCTGCCAGCTCGTTTCCAATAGGCCTACATAATGTTAAACAAGACTTCACTTTAAACCTTAAAATAAATAACATTTCTGCAATCGTTTAACCTTTACTTGTCATGTAATGTTTACTTTGTTTGCCATGGGCCACAAAAAGGCGTTTTCTCCGACATGCTGTGACTGACAATAGAACTATAAAATACACCAAAAACGCAACATAATTACGAAATGAAACAATTTTATTTGTGCGCTGTAATCCAAATTTTCCGAATCCATACGATTGCGAAGAACAGACCCAAATCCAAGCCTTAATTCGGCGATCTTCATCTCCATCCTGAGCAGCGAGTCCAATGACCGTGAACAGCAAAGCCTGCGCTGACTGACGTGCTCTTTACAAATTCAAATGTTGCCGCTTCAAACGACAGGTTTTACGGCAGGATAATCAAACGCTCATTGGCTCTCGCCTGCATTCGTCACAGATTGCGACATGCCGTGTTTCTGGTGAGGTGTGTTTGAATGATGCGCGCACACGCCTTCACGAGTTCACGGAGTGGACCGGGAAAGTAATCTGGATAATATTTTCAGCGATTAACAACATCAATTCTGCTCTGCCTCACACAAACCTCTTGTATTCCGCCAGAGAGGACTGTGGCTGCATTCATCGTCATTTGGATTACTTTTGGTACTGCTTTTGACATTTTTGCTATAAATAAATGATTGTAATAGCATTTATCTGTCTGTCATGTTTTTCTTATAACGTTACTGTACAGAAATGTTTAGGTTTATAGGTAGGAGTGGGATTATCGACTATAAAAGTATTTTAATGCTATATTGTTACTAAAATGGTTATTTTCCTGCATATTTCGGTCAATTGCGTTTTATATCCTTTTACATTCGCTATAAAATGGGTAGGTTTAGGTTTGGGGGTAGGTTAAGGAGTCTAAAAATCTAAATCGCTTATTGATAAAATGATAAAAATGCATTGATATGAATATGTTAATGATACAAAAGATACGTAAATATTTTTACGTTTTTTAGCTACAAATACGTAGCTATTTGTACATTTTAAACGTTGAAATACGTCTCAATTGTACGTTTTAGCATCAATAAAAATGTACAAAAATGTATGTTTTGTGCTTGTAAATATTACGTATTAATACCTACGTATAAACATGAGACCAAGCTGGTCCTGCTTAGGCTGGCCACACACTAGACGATTTTCAAATCTTAACTGATTTTAAAACCATTGGAGACCACAGACATGAAGACAGATCTAACCGAATTTTAGCCTTATAATACTCTGAATGTGCACACTAGTCAATTCGACCGGACTGCGAGACCACACACTCGCTGACTGTAGGAACGATTTCACAGTTACACGAGATCTGATGGAGACTCGCAAGATCAAACGTGACTAGAGATGAAAAACAAATGGAGAACAATCGAAGTTTCAGCTATAGAAGCACACAACTTCTGGTAGGTGAAGCTTGCTCGTTCTCATTGGCTATCGTGGGTATCACATCAGAGGCAGCCCAAGCAAGAGTTGTAAATATCAAACATGTTTAATATTTACGATTTGAGTCCGGGGATGCTCTGTCTCGATCGTGAGCAGTTAAATAATCGTAATGACACCAGACAATAGAGGATTTTTTGGAAAAAAATAGTTTGCGACAAGCCTTGAATAGGGCCACACCCCACGATCGTTCAGGGGAGCAAATTATGGGATTACATCTCTGCCACAATTCTGCCCGCGAAAGATCATATTTTGAGCGCACAAAAGTGCGTTTTGCATGCGCGCGATCTGAGTTTTGTGGAGAAGATGTTCGTTTCGCAAAGAAAAAAGTATTTAGAGCGCACGAAAAACAATTTTGCATTTAAAATAATTTTTTGGATGTGTGCAGATCTTCTCTTTTGCGCGTGCAACATTTCACTAGCTTGCTCCCTTGATGCTCGCCCTCAGTGCTCTCTAATGGCGCTTTTCCACTGCGTGGTACGACTGTTTCCAAGCTCATTTTACCAATTTCAGACGACATCAATCTTAATAACTACTAATTTCTTGTATTTAATAATTTATAATTGATATATTAGAACATATATATATATACAGAACAACCTCCTGGACAGCAACCAATCTAGCTTCAGAAGTGGACATTCGACCGAGACTGCCTTGCTTTCAGTTGTTGAAGCCCTAAGACTGGCAAGAGCGGCTTCCAAATCTTCTATACTTATTTTGCTG
>NW_015657293.1:1123959-1129977 GCF_001515625.1 Sinocyclocheilus rhinocerous
ATATATATATATATATATATATATGTATATGTATATATATACACCTTGCTACATGTACTGCGTTAGGCTAACCGAGACCTGTCATTTGCACTTATATATTGTTGCTCTTTTGTTAGTTTTGACTGCTTTTATTGTCCTCATTTGTAAGTCGCTTTGGATAAAAGCGTCTGCTAAATTACTAAATGTAAATGTAAATATATATATAATTATTCATAAAGGCTGGAAGTGAAAAATGTAAAGTCGTTGTGTTGCGGCTTGTTTCCTTTGTGCTGTGCTTATCTCGTTGTGTTGTGGCTTTTTTTTTTTTTGGTTGTAACACTTGTTTTGTGCTAATTGTGTTGCATTGCGGCTTGTTTCCGTTATGTTGTGCTAATATTGAGTTGCGGCTTGTTTCCATTGTGTTGTGGAGATTTTGTTGTGTTGTGCACTACTGGGTCACCGTAGGTTGGCTTGGTTCATAGCACTTTAACAAAGACTTTGTTAAAACCCCTATTGGAAAAATGAATGGAAAAATACTTTACCACAAAAGTGAGCAGGCACTAATGCACTCTATAACTGACCTTGGAATGTTGCAATGGACCAATCAGAATCAAGTATTTCAAAGAGCTGTGTAAGTAGAACCTGCTCATTTGTGCAGTTGAACACATGGTAATGAATGACACTGATCTGTTCAATACTGTATCTGATTCCCTCCATCAGCTTCACCCTGCTCTGTTTAAGCAACAACAGACACATTTTACATGAAAATCAAATGAACATTGCAAAATCTGATTAGCAGGCTTCAGATTATCTGATTATGTCATTTTAAACTACATCAGCAGGACAGATGCACGGCCACAATAACAATTAGATGAAACCCTTGTCACCACCCGACCGCATCTCACAAGCTTCTGTGAATTCATCACATGGGCTTTATAATACCTCAAACCCTGAGATCAGAGAGCCGTCTGATACAGCAGTACTTACGCACGTACCAAACATCGTTTGAGCTTATTTTGTCCTAGGGTTTGCCTTATGAAAGACTTCATTTCAAAGAAATCTTGAATCTAAAAGGGCAATTTTATAAAATGGCTGAAATTCAGCATGCGCTCTCAGCCGGCTAATACCACAAAACAGAGGCTGGGAGATGCTGCACAGACGAAGACAGAGAAGAAAAAAGATGAAAAGAGGACTTATTTGTGTATGATTAGGCTAATGACCCATGTCCTGTTTATCAGACTGGAACAATCGATGCTAATGTTAACACTATGACGTTATGATGCAGGGTTAATGATGTCACGTACACACTGCAATCACAGTTCCTCGTAAGGTATTGTGGGTAGCGGGTCTACTTAATGGATTCAAAACACTGAGATGGCAGATTGAAAAAGGGTAATCAGAACGTCTTTGTTCTTGACGTAGAGCCGCTCGCATCCTTGCAAGGAAGATATTCACGCTTCGGCGTAATGAGAGGCCACTTCTTTAAGTGTGAAAGTCACCATTAGTGCAGTCTAATCCATCATTTGGATCACTTTTTTGTTAAAATCTTTCAGCGGAGAAGCAGAAGGATGCAGTGGCTCTCACAGGGCCTGTCAAGAATATGGTTATATTTCAACCCCAAAAAATGAAGACAAAAAAATTATATTGTACTTAAAAACAAACCTTTTGTTGTGAAATGTTGAAAATAAAAGTTGGCAACTAAATGAAATAGATATGTTTAAGTTGAAGTGCTATATCACTAAAAATAGAATACTTAAAAACAAAAACTAATAAAAATGCACAAAACAACAAAAGCACTTATCAACTAAAAATAAAATTTAATAAATAAATTTAAATAAGAAATGAAAGGAAAAATAAAAAACAGAACATAAAAGATATTTCAAAATATTAATAAATACTATAATACTCTATAAAAATACTAAAATATCACTTTGCATACAGAGAATGGAATGATTACAGAGAGTTAACTCTCTTAAATAGTTAAATATTAAACAAGTCTCATCTCATTTTCTCATCTTGCTCATAAACATAACATTTAATTTCAACATTTGCTCTCTCGATCCAGTCCATGCTGGGGACTAACATAACCACCAAAAAATATATATCTATAAAAATATGTTGCAATTTTTTTTTTTTTTTTGGTGTGAACATGTTTTTTGTCAGATTTACCCATATATATTTCGTATCTGAGACAACCAGATACTCAAGTTAGTTCTTTATAATTTAGAGCCTTATTTTGTGAGGTAACACTAATAAAAATGCACAAAACAACAAAAGCACATATCAACTAAAAATAAAATGTAAATAAATTTAAATAAGAAATGAAAGGAAAAATAAAAAACAGAACATAAAAGATATTTCAAAATATTAATAAATACTATAATACTCTATAAAAATACTAAAATATCACTTTGCATACAGAGAATGGAATGATTACAGAGAGTTAACTCTCTTAAATAGTTAAATATTAAACAAGTCTCATCTCATTTTCTCATCTTGCTCATAAACATAACATTTAATTTCAACATTTGCTCTCTCGATCCAGTCCATGCTGGGGACTAACATAACCACCAAAAATATATATATCTATAAAAATATGTTGCAATTTTTTTTTTTTTTTGGTGTGAACATGTTTTTTGTCAGATTTACCCATATATATTTCGTATCTGAGACAACCAGATACTCAAGTTAGTTCTTTATAATTTAGAGCCTTATTTTGTGAGGTAACAGTATTTTAAGGATCTATTTATATCCTTTATTGAAGTCTGTGTCCGATCAATTGGATAAATTCAAAGCTGCAAGTTTTTCTGGGATGCAGAGCTTGTTTTCCGTGGTTATCAGTCTTGGTCGTGCATGTTTCTCTGTTTATATTCCTGTTTGCTGTTGGTATCTCCACTTCCACAAACACACACACACACACACACACACACACACACACACATAACAAATCCCAATTTAACCCCTGCATAAGACAATAAATAAGATTTATATTCCGCTTTTACTCAAAACTCACTTTAAACCACACACACACACACACACACATAACAAATAATAACACACCGACTCTTTCCTGCCGGTTGAATGAAGCAGCATTCACTGTGAGCTCTTATCGGTGCGGTAAACTGCATCTTCCTATCTGAGTCACTGAGGGAATAAAGTTTGTCTAAACTGCAATGAACACACTCAAGTCCAACACATATACTCATAGGGCCAACTTAAATATCCACTTTATCGCATATGTGTCTCCTGATAGTCCTTAGAAGAAATAAAAACAAACAAATGAGACACTTTTTCATATTTAGTAACACTAATATTCACACAATAGCACTAATATGGATAGCATGCACTACAGTTCAAAAGTTTGGGGTTGGTAAGATAATATTTTCAATGTTTTTGAAAGAAGTCTCTCTTATGAGTTTCTTATGCTCACAAATACTCCATTTATTTGATCAAAAATTCAGTAAAAACAGTAATATTGTGAAATATTATTAAGAACTGTTTTCTATTTGAATACATTTGAATATGTAATTTATTCCTGTGATGCAAAGCTGAATTTTCAGAATCATTACTCCAGTCTTCAGTGTCACATGATCCTTCAGAAATGATTAATATGCTGATTGACTGTTCAGGAAGCATTTCTTATTATTATCAATGCTGAAAACAGTTGTGCTGATCAGGGTTATTATAGTTAACTATAAGTAAAACTAAAGCCATAAAAAATGCTACTTGAAATAAAATAAACTTTTTGCCAAAATAAAATAATAAAATAAAATAAAACTTATTTCAGCTACCAATAATAACTATAAAAACTAAAACTTTATCTTAAATTAAAATGAAAACAGAAAAAATAAAAATGATAAAAAAAATAGTACTCACTGTTACTAAAAGTACAATGGTGATGCTTCATATTTTTGTGGAAACTTTTTTCCGACAAGATTTAAAAAAAAAACATTATTCAGCATTTATTTTAATATTATATTTTAATTTATATCATATATTTATATATATTTATATATTTATTTTTAATAAAAATGTCACTTTAATGCATCCTTGCTGAATACAATTATAATTTCTTTAAAAAAGGACCCCAAACTTTTGAATGGTAAAAAAAATAGCACTGTTACTAAAAGTACAATGGTGATGCTTCATATTTTTGTGGAAACTTTTTTCCGACAAGATTTAAAAAAAAAACATTATTCAGCATTTATTTTAATATTATATTTTAATTTATATCATATATTTATATATATTTATATATTTATTTTTAATAAAAATGTCACTTTAATGCATCCTTGCTGAATACAATTATAATTTCTTTAAAAAAGGACCCCAAACTTTTGAATGGTAGTGTAGATAATTTGGAAAAATGTGAAATGCTTGATTTCATATTGAGATGTTTGACTTTTGTTTGCAGACTTCCTGGCAAATCTGGGCACAGTTTAACACAACACTGAGATCTCCTGAAACTCTAAAGGAGATTAACAGGGAGAAAAATCTGGGAAACAAACGTCAACATTTCAGAAATAATTAAAAAAATTTAAAAGAGATTTTTTTTCTTCCTGTAGCTGAATGAGAGCAGCCATAACGGTTTCGCTAAATGAATAACAATCTGTTCCTCAGAAATCACTGCAGTGGAGCGTCTTGAGCAAGTCCTTCTCACAATCCTGCTGAGATGGCAGCCGACACATAAGCCTCAGGTGTGTGTGTGTGTGTGTTCAAGGATATTAGTGTGATGTCCGCTCATGTCCACAGAATGGGATTCTGAGCATAACATTTGACACTCAGTCAATCGTATGAAAGCCATGAGTGATGCAAAGCCTTTCTGAGTCGTTTAGCTTCAGCATGACAAACACACACACACACACACACACGTTCTTCTGCAGTCCACCTGCTGTGAAAGTCTATAAAGGTGTGAAAGACACTGGTACCAACTCAGGGTGACGTGACGTTGTTGGCGCTGATAAGCGCTTTCATCTCATGCCACTGGAGGGCAAACCCCACAGAGACGAGCGTCATCCTCTTCGTCACACTCATCATCCTCACGGCACTTTGACAAGTTTTCTTTAGAGGACGTTTGAAAGTTGTCAATTACAGCGCGTCTGCACAGAAATGTTCTGCGGGGGAAATATCAGGGTTGAGGAGATCTAATCAATAGAAACGTCCTCATCTGATATAATTTGGAAAGCAAATCAGTGGATTTGGGTCAGATTCAGCTCAAATGCTGAGAATCAGATTCATCTGCTGTTTCTCATCAACTTCTGATTCAGTCAAACACTCAATGGACCCAATGTCATTTATATATGATAACAGAGTCTTATAAAAAAAAACAAGACACTGGTACCAACTCAGGGTGACGTGACGTTGTTGGCGCTGATAAGCGCTTTCATCTCATGCCACTGGAGGGCAAACCCCACAGAGACGAGCGTCATCCTCTTCGTCACACTCATCATCCTCACGGCACTTTGACAAGTTTTCTTTAGAGGACGTTTGAAAGTTGTCAATTACAGCGCGTCTGCACAGAAATGTTCTGCGGGGGAAATATCAGGGTTGAGGAGATCTAATCAATAGAAACGTCCTCATCTGATATAATTTGGAAAGCAAATCAGTGGATTTGGGTCAGATTCAGCTCAAATGCTGAGAATCAGATTCATCTGCTGTTTCTCATCAACTTCTGATTCAGTCAAACACTCAATGGACCCAATGTCATTTATATATGATAACAGAGTCTTATAAAAAAAAACAAAAAAAAACAATAACCCACTGATTTATAGAATATAAAACTTGGATATGAACTCAAATCTAGTTTTGTTATTAGTTTTACTGCAGACTAATTTGAACATTTTGGCTCCGAATGGTTAATATTTAATCCTGTCTGCCGTGCTGCTGAGTGGTTTGTGATTGTAGCTCCATGTAGCTTCGCTTTTCTGTTGAATCCCTATCTTACTATCACTCTCTGTTGTTTAAAGTGATAAAGTATAACTTAATTCCCATCATATTTCTGATATTATCTATCAAACTAATCTGATTAATTTGATCGTT
>NW_015657293.1:1130019-1138978 GCF_001515625.1 Sinocyclocheilus rhinocerous
GAGTGCAGCGCACCTGCAGCGGTTAGCATTCGTTAGCCGGTTAGCTTGTCACTCGCGGTTCCATTCACGTTTCTATTCGCGCCTATTATTGTTTTCTTTTTCTCGCTCCGTTTCATTTCTCTCTCGCTCCGTTTTTCACGAGTTCATCAAACAAGTGGTAAGTCAGAATCATTCATCAATCACGGTGAGTAATGGCTTTTTCTGCTGCTATTGTTGTTTGCACCGCTTGCCACATGTATAGTTTATCTCTCTCTGTCGGCGACGAGGGATTCTCATGTGATAAATGCAGGGAAATAGTTAGGCTGACAGAGAAGATTTCAGAATTAGAGACACGCATCCAAAATTTAATTGAGGATAGTAAGAATGTGGGGGCTGTAGATACGGCTTTGGATGCGACTAGCTCAGGGAGTCCTGTACATTGTTCGGTTCCGGTTACAGAGCCTCCACAGCAGGGCGACTGGGTGACTGTGAGGCAGCATAGTCGCGGGTCAAAAGACTGCTCTTCCATTCCGATCAAAATTTAAACAGGTTCTCCCCACTCAGTGATGCACCCACTGAGAAACCTGATCAAAGTGCTCTAGTTATTGGCGATTCTATTGTACGGAACGTGAAAATAGAGACACCAGCCACCATAGTCCAATGTTTACCGGGAGCCAGAGCGCCTGACATCTTTGCCGTGCTGCTGAGTGGTTTGTGATTGTAGCTCCATGTAGCTTCGCTTTTCTGTTGAATCCCTATCTTACTATCACTCTCTGTTGTTTAAAGTGATAAAGTATAACTTAATTCCCATCATATTTCTGATATTATCTATCAAACTAATCTGATTAATTTGATCGTTCGCTTTTATTATTCGTTAGCCGGTTAGCTTGTCATTCGCATTTCCATTCGCGTCTATTGCTGTTTTCTTTTTTAATGCTAAACGTAAATACAGTAAGATTGTTATTCATGCCGGCGCTAATGATGTTCGACTTCGCCAGTTGGAGATCATTAAAAATAACATTAAAGAGGTGTGTGAACTTGCAAGAACGATGTCAGACGCTGTAATATGCTCTGGTCCCCTCCCTGCTTACCGTGGTGACGAGATACATAGCAGACTGTCGTCACTCAACGGCTGGATGTCTAAGTGGTGCCTGCAGAATAACATAGGTTTCATAGATAATTGGATGAGTTTTTGGGGCAGACCTGACCTGTTGAAAAGAGATGGTCTTCATCCCTCCTGGGGTGGTGCCGCTCTTCTCGCTACAAATATGGCACATAGTCTTAGAGTTTGTACTTGACTAACTGGGGCCCAGGTCAGGAAGCAGACAGACTGGCTAAACTGACCGTCTGCTAGCAGCCTCACGTCACAGAAGTCAATTAATTCTGTAATAGAGACACTTTCACCTAGATATCACACAGTGCCACCTTGAGGAAAAAAGATGCATTGCACTATTGAGTCATCAGATATGTATATATAGTTGCGCAGAAAAAAATACTTACACATTTACATACCTTGGGTCTCTAGCGACCCTATACACTTTTTACAAAAAATGAATCAGAAAACAGGCATTCTTTTATATTTTACAATTTTTTTCTTGTTATATTGTTTATAATTAATAGATTGAGGAATACTAAGAAAGTTGATGTCTAACTTTAAAAAATGAAGGAGAGAGAGGGTAGAGAATGAAGTCCCGGGTCGCTAAAGACCCGAGGTATGCATTTAAGGGTTAATTGATGTTCAACAAATAAAAAAATGCATATAATACAGAGAAACAAATTATAAAGCCTGGCTTATTGAATATCAGGTCCCTTTCTACGAAAGCGCTTTTTGTAAATGATATGATCACTGATCATAACCTAGATGTGCTCTGTTTGACAGAAACCTACCAATTTGAAAAACTAACGGAATGCATAGTCGATATAAAAAAACTGGATGACGAGTAATTTCTTACTGCTAAATTCTGAAAAAAACAGGTGTTAAATATCAGACCTAAAACCTCTGCATGTAATAACTTAGAACACTGTCCAACACTTGATGGCTGCTCTGTCGATTTTTCGTCATCAGTTAGGAACTTAGGTGTGCTATTTGATAGCAATCTTTTAGAACCAGGAATTATGACCACATTAGCCCAGTTCTGTCAACACTGCACTGGCTCCCTATTAAACAGATCCTTTTCCTATTTAGCACCCAAACTCTGGAAGAATCTATCTAACACTGTTCGGGAAGCAGACACACTCTGTCAGTTTAAATCTAAATTAAAGACCGATCTCTTTAACCTGGCTTACACATAACACAATTACACATTTCTATTACTCAAATCCGTTAAAGGATTATTAGGCTGCATTAATTAGGTCAACCGGAACTGGGAACACTTCCAATAACACACAATGTACTTGTTACATCGTAAGAAGAATGGCATCTATGCTAATATTAGTCTGTTTCTTTCTTATTCCGAGGTCACAGTAGACACCAGATCCAGTCTGTATCCAGCCCAGATGGTGGATCAGCACCTATAGATGACCTCTACAATTGAATTTCAGCGGAGACCAGGACAACTAGATGAGCCCCAGAGACAGATACCCAGTGAAGACCTTGTCTGTTTGAGTGTTTGTTGAGTGTTTACTATTGTCCTTTTGCATTGACACACTATTTTCCTATTTGATACTATAAAGCTGCTTTGACACAATCTGTATTGTTAAAGCGCTATATAAATAAAGGTGACTTGACTTGACTTGACATAGCATAGTTGAGATTATATACATTACATATATTGCTACTGAAAAAAAATATGAAGTTTATTTTCAGTCAAAATATGCTTTAAAAAAAAAAGATTTACACATGTTAAAAATGTTGGTGTTGTTATTTTATTAATGTTTAATCAAAAAAACCTCTCTTATGCTAGCCAAGGCTGCATTTTTTGATCAAAAATACAGTAAATTGTGTACAGAAGTACAGTAATATTGTGAAATATTATTACAATTTAAAATAACTTCTCTATTTTCATATATTTAAAAATATAATTTATATTATGTAATTTTTTAAATATAATTTATTTATTTATACACTGAATATCAGCATCATTATGCCAGTCTTCAGTGCCAAATGATCCTTCAGAAATCATTCTAAGCTGATTTTATTATTATTAATTAACTTAATATTTTTGTGGAAATATTGATAATTTTTTTTCAGGATATTTTAATAAATCACTTTCGATAAATTTAATGCATACTTGCTGAAAAGGATTCCTTTCCTTAAAAAAAAAACAGATTAACCTAATAAATTAATCAAATGTGATTGCCAATTAACAGTAAACATTTAACTACATACTGAAAAAATAGTTACTTTTTACAGAAATCAGTGTCAATTTTAGTCATTCATAAATGATGTTTTCAAGGTCAAAGGTCATATACAAATTGATTTAGGAATATAGTGGAACTTTAAATGACATCAGATGAACTTATTTCATAATGTGGTCCGAAGGGTTAAAAAAGTCTGATTCTATTTTACACGTCATTCCCTTCATTCCATACTCCATAATTATAATCATCAGTCAATCTCAGTTGTAATCAGCCGAGTTCTGTCTCAGGTTGTTCGTGTGCATTCTGATGACGTTTCCTCTAGTGAGCTACGCAGGCTCGTCTGCTCTTCAAATAGCATGTAAGTGAATAATCCTCATTATTTTTGTCTATAAATACCATTTCTCTCACAGCGTAATGACCCATCTGTGCAGTCTAGTGTGCGCGACAGGCCGCAGAGTGAGTTTTACCAGGCCTGCTCTTCTTTAGATAGAGCGGCGGGCCGTAACTCAGGTCTAAAACAGATTACAGATGTCCGGAAGGATGGGCGTGTGAAAGATAGATGAAACCGCCCAGCTCTCCGACATATCACTCACTTCTAATGAAGAGTCGGTGGATGGTGGGAGTGACGCAATGCCTGACGAAACTTTTTATTTCATTATTCAAATAGAGTGGACATATATTTCTGAACTATAAAACTGTCAATTTTTTTCTTCTTCAAGTTTTAGGACCACACTAGCTTATAGATTATGCTTCAAAACTACCAGACATGGACTAAAAGCCATAAACGTTTTATTTTAATCACATTGCATCCAGTCTGAACTGGTCACTGAGCTGAAAAACTGAGTATATGCACCTCAGTTGGAAATGTGCACTCATAAAAATCTAACTCTCTTATCCAACAGTGCCTGTTAATTAAAATGACATTTTACACAGTGAGCTTCATTATTAGCACACTACACTTATCACTGATAGTGCATGGGACAGAGACGGTAGACGCTCAGGAGAAAGTACGTCATACAATGAGCCTAGCTCTGGAGAGAATATCAAGTGCTCTATAGAGAGAAGATGAAGCGCACTACTGAGGGACAGACAACAGAAATGAAATGTTTCTGAAGTCGTTACTGAAGCACAGCAGTGTTTGGAGGGAAAACAAGACTTCTGGTAAATAACCTGCCTTTTGTCTGATGTATTTCCCAACACAGACACTTTAAGATGGACCATAAAGCACAAGAACACGTGGTCATCCAGTGCATGGTTTCACTTTATAGTGCTGATAGCAGAGTGATAAAGTATTATGTGTTCCTGGATCAACATCATCTAAATGGAATAAATTCCTGTCAAACCCCATAACCGTAAAAATGATAGTTTAACCAAAATTACGCCATCATTTACGCATACTCACATCATTCAAAACCTGTATGACTTTCTTCTGTGGCCAACAAAAGATACATTTGGTGAAAATGAACAACAGCGCATCAACACATACAGTAAAGTCATGTATCCCACAATGCAATGCTCTTAAATTAACCTTCTATTTACAGTGTGATGAATAAAACAGATGTTATGTTCAGCTGTGATTTTTAACTTGTTATGGACTGATTATATATATATATATATATATATATAGGTTTAAATGTTAATGACAGGCCGCAGAGTGAGTTTTACCAGGCCTGCTCTTCTTTAGATAGAGCGGCGGGCCGTAACTCAGGTCTAAAACAGATTACAGATGTCCGGAAGGATGGGCGTGTGAAAGATAGATGAAACCGCCCAGCTCTCCGACATATCACTCACTTCTAATGAAGAGTCGGTGGATGGTGGGAGTGACGCAATGCCTGACGGAGGAGTGTGCGAGGAGAGATAAGGAGGTAGTGAGGTGTCTGAAAGTCTCTTAGATAAGGCCGAATGAGGGGTGGTGATTGTGATTATCCCGCAGGAACACGCCGGAAATGGATCTCGGAGTGGAGTTTTAATAGGGCCGTGCACACACTTTTTCCTGCGCCTCTCTTTTTCCCCCGTTCCAGCACACCGCGACTTCTCCTCCTCCTCTTCTTTGACCCTTGTGTCTGTGGAGAACGGTGATAAATGGCAGGTTCGGTGGGAAGGAGAGCGAGAGGGGGCATAATCGCTTCCGCTGCTCGTCCTTGTTTCGTCTAGTTTTCTCTTATCAAGTCATTGGTAAACAGACGGAGCTTCACAGGGCTGGATTTGTCTTTGTGAAGGCCGCTGTTGATGCGAGCATCTCTCTTCTGCAGATGGCTGGAGACCGATGCAGCGGAGCAGAGGCCTAATCTCAGACACCATCTCCCAGAACTCATTCGCTGATAGCGGCCTCGATGAGCAAACAAAACCAGCGGGATTACACCCAGAGTGCGGTGGAAGAAATAACGCTCCTTTGCAGCACCGAGAACCCCTTTATCAAAAAACATATTTTGCTGTATAAAAAGAACCGCAGAATTCGAATAGGTTCTTCTTTGGTTCTTCAATGGCATAATTCATAGCATCACACAGTGTGGAAGCCATAATATCCATTTATGGTTCTTTAATGGCATCATATAGAACCAAAAATGTTCTACTACTCTTGGTTTATGGCATTATAACTTAGAAACCATAGAAGAACATTTTTATGTCATCATAAGAACTGAAAAGTGTTCTTCATATGGAACCTAAAATGTTCATCTGTGATGGCACATGGATCTTGATATTCTCCTGTGGCATCATAGGTACTGAAAAAGGTTCTTCTGTGGTTCTTTGTCATATGGCACTTAAAAATGTGCGAAACTCAAAAGTGTCCTTCTTTAACATATTAGACCAATTTCGTTGTTGGCAAACAGTGATGAAATTTTTTTGTGGGTGAAGCCTATCTGGTGTCAGAAAATGACAGTTTTAAAGTAGCAGTATATGAAAATGTTCTTATATGACTGAAAAAGGGTTGGGAGTTATTAAAAGACACACAAAATAAAATTGTTATGACATTCTATGACATATGAAATGTAAAAAGGTTCTTTTATGGGATCATATAGAAGAACACCATGAAGTTTTATGGCATCATACAGAAGGGGAAGTTGTGGCCTAATGGTTAGAGAGTCGGACTCGTAACCCAAAGGTTGCGGGTTCGAGTCTCGTACCGGCAGGGATTGTAGGTGGGGGGGAGTGAATGTACAGCGCTCTCTCCCACCTTCAATACCATGACTGAGGTGCCCTTGAGCAAGGCACCGAACCCCCAACTGCTCCCCGGGCGCCGCAGCATAAATGGCTGCCCACTGCTCCGGGTGTGTGTTCACGGTGTGTGTATGTTCACTGCTGTGTGTGTGCACTTTGGATGGGATAAATGCAGAGCACTAATTCGCATCCAGTGGGGACATAATTACTGATTATAATGACTTATACTGTCTTTTTACACGTTGCGTTGCATATCGCGCTGCGTAAACATATTATGCAAACCATGTTGTGATCGGAGAAACAAGTGCAAACAACAAGCGCTACTCTACACTGCTCAAAACTCGCGTTTGAATCGTCAGTGGCTGATAGTGGCAGTGGTTAATAGGAAAACGTACTTACAGGCAAGTGAGTCAGAAGTGCCATTGTCCTTGCAAAGTTGGAACTGCCCCACTTTATAGAAACAGCCTTTGTGCACAGACGCATTGTAGGCTACTCTTCCAGGTTCAGAAAACAGGCCTCCATAAAATGCGCTGCACACATCTGAATATTTGTGTGGTTCTTATATGAAATCATAGGAACTAATGAAAAGGGGTCCTTCATGGAATCTAAAATGTTCTTTTATGGTTCTTTATTCTATGAGATCATATAGAATCTAATTTTTTAATGGTTCATAGCCTTTATTTGACCGAGGTGAGATCCACAAACAAGCCTCTTTTACAGGAGGGTCATTATTGCGATACCAAATGCATAGGTAGTGACTTATAATGTAAATAATAGTAGTAAAAAAATAAATTAATAAAAACACTCTAACAACAACATAAACCTTCAGTTCAAATATGGTTACAATAAATTATAATCACTCATTTATTAATTATTAATTAATAAAAATAAATTTTGTTTGTAATTTTATTATTCTATGAATATTTTATCATTTGTAAGGCTATAAAGTGGACATACATTTAAGTATTTAACAGAAATATGTAAAAACATTTAGGACTATTGCTAATCCAAACAATAATAATATCTATTTTTCATGAATAATAAAAATTAAAATAAAAACTACTAAATAGATAAATACATTTATATATAATTAATAAAACATATGTATTATTTTGTATTCTATAAATAATAAAATTAAATAAAAAACAACAAAAATTGAATTATTTATTATTAAACAAAAATATAAATAATAAATGAAAATATTTATTATTTTATGATTCTATAAATATTATTTTATTATTCTTCTTCTGTGATATCATATGGAACTTAATGTTTTTCTGTGGCATCACAGCAATGTGATTGCACTCATTTAAAGCATTTAAATGTTCTTCTATGGTTCTACCATGACAATATCAGGCGGTGTGAAGAGTGCATCACATAAAATGCAAACTTAACGTCGTGCTCTTTCTCTCTTTAGCATTCAGCCTGCATATTAACCAGGCCTGTGGTTTGAGAAAGCTAATGCTTTGTTAATGAGTATGTTGCTGGGTGTTTTGGATAAAGCTTACGTCTGTACATTTTGAACAGAACATATTAATAAACAAACCTCGACGACCCTGTGTGAAATGAACTGATGGAAGAGGCTTTCTATGCATAATAGAGAATTTGTATTACTATCTAAACACCAACATTAAGGCATTAAGGTGCCATTTACTCAGCGAGACCTTTCACTCAGGTGTAATGGAAGAGGATACAAATGGAAGGGGGATAAAAACAAGAGGCAATGATGAATCGCCAAAGAGAAAAAGACTAATAGAATTAGAGGCCATTAAGAGACAACAGATAATTATCACATCTTTACCATCACTGTCAATCACAGCTGATTTATCCACAGAAAAAGCAACCAGCGAGAGAGAGAGAGAGAGAGAGAGACAAACGGGTGCACTCATGGAGCATTTATTTATTTGAGAAGAAGGTGCACTCATGGAGCATTTATTTATTTGAGAAGAAGGTGCACTCATGGAGCATTTATTTATTTGAGAAGGTGCACTCATGGAACATTTATTTATTTGAGAGAGAAGGTGCACTCATGGAGCATTTATTTATTTTCGGTCTGAAACGTCTCAGGTAACAGCGATCGTCCGGCTCCTGAAGGACGTTTCATAAATAGCAGCATTCTGGCAGTTTATCACAATGAAGCGTGATATTACGGGTGTCTCCGCGCTCAGGTTTGCAGTCACGCTCCTCTGCCGAAATCTTCATTTGTCCTTTATAAAAATACCCGGGCTGATCGACAGCCCCTGGAAATGAGGTCGTGTATCATTCTTACATCACAAAGCATCATTGCCGACATCACAAGCTCTCCCGAGTGTGAAACATCAACCGTCCATTAGAAGAAGACACCTGAAGTCCACTCCAGTCAAAGAGGACGGAGGACAAACGCACGTCAAACGCAGACACTTTAAAGGGGTCACATGACGTTGCTAAAAAGAACATTATTTGGTGTATTTGGTGTAATGAAATGTGTTTATGCGGTTTAAGGTAAAAAAAAAACATTTTCCACATACTGTACATTATTGTT
>NW_015657293.1:1139570-1140905 GCF_001515625.1 Sinocyclocheilus rhinocerous
CCTTTCTGAAACGCGTCGATTTTTACAAAGCTCATCGGTCTGAAAAGCGAGGTGTGCTCTGATTGGCCAGCTATCCACTGCGTTGTGATTGGCCGAATGCCTCTCTAGCGTGTGACGGAAATGTTGCGCCCCTACCATACTGTGATGCCGTGTCCCGGCGCGAGAGACAAAACCAATAAAACCCATTACAAACAAGGCATTTGTTGCATCCAGTGGGGACATAATTACTGATTATAATGACTTATACTGTCTTTTTACACGTTGCGTTGCATATCGCGCTGCGTAAACATATTATGCAAACCATGTTGTGATCGGAGAAACAAGTGCAAACAACAAGCGCTACTCTACACTGCCCAAAACTCGCGTTTGAATCATCAGTGGCAAATTATTTAAATATAAAAACTTTCTCATCACCACCTGCATTTGGTGGTTATCAGTGTATTACAAAGGTACAAAACAGATTTCAGTACTTCAATAGGTTGGTATATTAATATTATATCAGTTAATGCAATTACGGTATTTAACTATAAAACCATAAAACCTAAAATGTTGTTACTGTAAATTTAACCATTTTTTTTTACAGTGATATGCCATTTTTTAAAAACAGTAACTGCACTTGTGAAATGAGAGAAACAACATGATTCAGTTTAGGTTTTATGATTTAATGAATGACAAAAACATAAGAGGAACATAGAAGCAGAAGACATACACACTATCAGATCCACTGTATTCTACAGATATATGATAATAAAGTCCAGGTTTCAGTTTATAAGTACACCCTTTCATTTCAGAAAAAAACATAATACAAAAAAAATGAAATACATAATTTATTGTTATTTATTGGTCAGTTTGCTTTTGATACAAACCAAGGATTGACAGTAAATGGCTAACATAAGGACATGTGGTCTGGTTCATAACAAACGGTTTAACGCATCATAGAGCATTACATGTGCAGGTACTTTCATGCAACCGTTTCATTTGCCTTTCTTTTCATCTTTGCCTTTCTTCTTCTGTTGTTCCTGGAAGAAGTCATTGCATGCAACCGTCAGCGCCGCCACCAGCACCACAAACTCGTTAAAGTCGACCTCGTTATCCTTGTTGGAGTCCAGATCGTTCATGATCTTTTCCACTAGATGGGGGTCCTTCTGAGACTAAACAAAGGCAAAACAAACAAAACAACTCAGCACAGCTTTAAACATATGAATGCCATATTGTGCATTTACACACAAATGATTCTGGTACTGGATTCTGATTGGTCAAAATGTCCTGAAATAGGATATATATATTTTATATATATATATATATATATATATATATATATATATGAAGAGTTCA
>NW_015657293.1:1141470-1162529 GCF_001515625.1 Sinocyclocheilus rhinocerous
CCTAAAAAAACTCTTAAAACTACATTCCGTGACACAAAACAGTATTATTTTTAAAATTGTAGTGGATTTGGGCATCCGCCATGACACTCGCTATGAGAAATAAGGCAACTTCGGCAAGCGGAGTGATACAAACGGTGAAACGGCTGTTGGAGTTCTGTTGGACTCTAATATATCAACACTCTTATTAGCCAATCAGATTTGAGTACCAGAAATATATATATATATATATATATATATATATATGCACATTCATAATGCCATCATAACATTCTACTTTTTTTTTGCATTTAATATTTCATTTAAATAAAAATAAAGTATAAAGACATTATAACAAAAATGAACAAAATGTTCTATTCAAATAGTGTGAGTATATATATATATATATATAATACATATGGTGTACTTCAGAAATGATTAAGATCAGACCCTTTTTTCATCTTATGTGAGTTATGCTAAAATGCTTTTTAATTTATCTTAATATTTATAAATTAATATTATATTTTAAAATTATATTTATTAAAATTTTATAAAAAGGAATATATTTTGATTTAATAAAATATTTCTCATTTTTTACATGTTTTATATAATATGTTTCTCCAGTCTGAGTTATTTGTTGTATTCAGCCTTTACAATAGAATAACAATCACACTCTAATAAAAGCTCTGTGGAACATGTTCAAATACACTGCTTTCTTATAGAAACTGCTTAATGTTGGGTATATGTTTGTTTTTATACGAGCACTAGTGCTATGCCATTGATACTGTTGTAACAGTCTGTTTCCAGACCATTCAAAAAAGATCATCAGATCCATCTCATGGATGTCCATCTATCTATCCTGACATTCATTCCATGTGAGCACTATTGGGCAAAACCCAGTGGCTGTTCGTCCCAGTGGTGACGCTGGTAACTGATGGACCGTGACTTTAAAACCATCAGAGTCCATCAGCCTGTGGCTACACTGTATGTGTGTGTGTGTGTGATTAACACATGAAGCCACCAGACACAGTTTAACATCTCACTCATTACTCTTTCCGCCTCCTAACGTTACAGTACACACTCCCTGGAGAGCGTGTGTGTGTTGTGGCGAGGGAGAGGTGCGAGTCTATATCGGGCTGTGTTCCAGCCAGTAATTGATGATGCGTAAGCAACAGCCTCCTTCTGATGATGCGTACACAGCTGAGACCAACATCTCACGAAAACACGGCCAGCTCATATTTCATCCCAAAAATTAAATGAAGAAAATAAGAAATTATGTTACGTAACGGAAAAAAAGCCTGTTTTTTGAACCATTCAAATTGTGTTGCATTGAGACGTTATTTGCATGACAGTTAAGCACATTTGTCCTCATAATGCTAATGCAATCAAAACATTTTACTTTGCAGTTTTCTTTTTTTTCCCAGTTGCATTTAACTGTATCATTAGTATAAATTAACATAATATTTTATTTAAAACAGTATGAACACATTACAATAAAAACTTTGATCTATCTATCTATCTATCTATCTATCTATCTATCTATCTTTATACATTTATAGCTTTATGCTAAACGCTCTAAATTATTTATTATTATTAAATGTATTAAATCATTTTAAACTATAATATATATAATAATATTTATTTATTTTTGCATTAAAATAATGAGAATGTGAATGTTTACATCACAATAATGAATATATAATGCAAAACTCCTAATAGTCCTAAAACTAGGCTTTTTCTTCAGCAATTAATTTTTTAATGACTAAAAATAGTATACATTTAAAAGAAATAATAATAATAATAATAATAAAGTAAAATAAAACAATAACAATTTATTTTAATTTTGGTATAAATATGATCTAGGTGTGTTCTTTACAGGTTTATAAGATTCACTCAAAGCGGGAGGAGAGGTATCTTATTTTCCTCTTGAGACACACACACACACACACACACACACACACACACACACTGCTCAAATCCCCAAAGATCTGCATGGATACGACTCAGAGACACACCAGGACACTGTTTGACCCAAGCGCTGTTTTCCTGAACTTTTGTCTCATTGAGATTCAGATAAAGTTTCCTTATAATGAATGGGGTCAGTTTTATGGAACGATATTTTATCTGATGGGAAAGAAATAATTCATTTAATGCATTTCCTCAGATTTTTAGCCAGCTCACCAAGTGGCCTGTCCCAGTGTGAGAGCTGGAATTGCATGCCTGTGCACACAGGAAATGAATTCAATGCAAACACAGTAAACAACATGAAAAGTTTATTGCGAAATTAACCAAATCATTATCACTAATCAACACGCTGTAGCCAAAAACTCACTCACACGCGCACATATTAATGCATGCAGTCAGAGCAGGGTATGTGCTGCATGTCAAGATGAGATCTCAAATCTTAATAGATGGCATTAAAGCATTATGTATGGTTGACTAAGCAGTCAGTGAGGTGATGTTATGGGCTGTTTTCTTGAAGGAAAGAGAGCGCTTTGAACTCCACGCCAAGAGATTTCCCTCTTGCTGTCTGTTTGTGTTCGTATAATAACTCTCATGTCATATGAAGTCAAAAGATTACACATGATTTAAATTCCTTTCCTGATGAGAAAACCAAAATAAACCTCAATTTCCATAAATGCTTGCAACAAACAGGTTGCAAATGCATTCATAAACATCCATAGCGTAATACATTTGATTTCTATACACACTGCAGAAATCCAAACTAAATCTTGATTATGAAAATAATTTTTTTCTTTGTCAGGTAACTTATTGCAGTAGTTTATTTTATTAATTAAATAAATTTCGATTAACAAATACATTTTTAAGTGTCAGATCATATATTATATATATGTATTTATTTATTTGTATTAATTGTTATGTATATATAGTGTACATTATTTTTATTAATAAATATACAAATTAATATTAATAAGAATATATTTAAATTTAGTAAAATATTTATATATTTTGTAAAATAATAATAATTATTATATTGTATATATTCTATTAATCAATTAAATAATTGAAAAACAAACAAACAAAATATATATAGTATACATTTTTTATGAATAAATATATACAAAATAAATGTTTATATATTTCATATAATAGTAATAATAATAATAATAATGCATATATTTAATTCCATTTTATTGTACATTCTTATAAATGTACAAACATAAAAATGTTTTTGTATGTCTCTTTGCTTTTCCAGCTTGGATTAAGATTAATATTCATCTTACAATACAGGCCCATAACAAATTAACTCTGATAAAAGCCAGATCTATTGAAGTTAAGCTTTGAAATTTGTTGTGAAAGTTCTGATCGCTAACCATGAGGAAGTCGGTGAGTTCGCTGTTGAGAAGTTCCTTCAGCTCCCCTTTACTGAGTTTGTATTTGTCTCCCTCGCTCCCTGAGTAGTTGTGAAAGACGGTGATGAGCGCATCCATGGCTCCCTCCAGTTTACTGGGCATTACTGCTGCAGAGCACCTGTGGAGCAGACAGGAGACACATACAGTTCAGACTGACCTGCTCCTGGACATGCATAAGTATTTCGTGGCCATATTTACAAACAAACTCTTCAAATGTATCACAGTATTTTTTTCTGGACATAGCAGCATGTCAATACTAGAGCACACAATACAATAATCATTCGGTACCGAGATGTAAATCAAAGTGCAATCACTCTCCAATGGTACTCCCACAGCCAAGTGACCAATTTTGCAAGGTTAAAACCCATTTTAGAAGTACAAACTTAACAAGTTATTAGACATCTTTGAAATATCAACTGAGGTCTAAAGTTTGCTGGCAAAGAGAAAGATGTGTCTTACCTCGTTGAGAGCTGAGAAGTGAAGTTCTGTGTGTTGGTGAACAAACTGTTTTCAGGAGTGGATGAAGTTGTTTTTGAGTAACCTGTGCAGGAAGGACCATCCTCTGTTGTCGTGACGATGCACGATAGCTCAGGTGTTGCACCATAGTAACCCTGTGACCTCAATCCGCACCCTTCCATACACCTGCACTGAAAACACACTCCAAATAAAAGAGCAGTGGCCTCCTGAGAGCCCTCCACACACGCGCGCGCACACACACACACACACACACACGTTTGTTTCTGTGAATTGTGGGGACTTTCCATAGACTTCTATTACTTTTATACTGAACAAATGATATTTTCTATCCCCTAACCCTAAACCTACCCCTTACAGAAAACCTGTTTGCATTTTTACACTTTCAGATAAACATCATTTACTATTTTTAATAATTTTTTCCCCTCGTGGGGACCGCAGGCCGGTCCCCACAATGTCAAAAATGTAAAGTTTTACTATCCTTGTGGGGACATTTGGTCCCCATAATATAGCATAAACAAGCACACACACACACACACACACACACACACACACACAGAGCATATGCAGAAATTTACTTTATGAGTCTTTTTTGCTCAATGTCTTTTAATCTACTGATGTTTTTGTGATTTTAGATGGATGTTTCAGGTATATGTGATGGAAGTCAGATGTACAAGTGTTCATCACATTAACTGAACCATGATCCATGATTAAAACATCACAAACACAGTTTCCAAAGATTTTCTCTTCATTGTTCTTCATTCAACATTTTTGGAATTTTGAAACAGATAACAAAGATGCCATTTTCCCTTAAAATAAATGACCATAATCTGTTATATAATGTTATGACATCTATTCACTATCATTCAGAAGTTTGGGGTCTTATTTCAAGAAATTAATACTGCCATTAAGCAAGAATGCATTCAATTAATCAAAATTGACAGTAAAGACATTTAGAATGTTACAAAACATGATTTTTATTTCAAATAAATGCTGTTCTTTTGAGCCGCTCTTTCCTGAAATAAATGTATCACTGCTTCCACAAAAATATGAAGCAGCACAACTGTATTCGACATTGATAATAATAAGAAATGTTTCTTGAACAGCAAATGAGCATATTACGTAGAATGATTTCTGAAGGATCATGTGACACTGAAGACTGGAGTAATGATGGTGAAAATTGAGGAATAAATTACATTTTACAATATATTCAAATAGGAAATAGTATTTTAAATAATAATATTTCAAAACTTTACTGTTTTTATACAGTATTTCTAATCAACTTAATGCGGCATTGGTGATCAAATGAAACTCAGTCAAAACCAATAAATGAGGGTACCGACCCCAAACATTTACTAGGCTGATTAACTAGCTTAACCAGCAAGACATTCTTGGTCAACCTGCTTCATCAGAAAGATCATGCTGGTTGACAGCACCAAATCATCTATAGCAATCAAACCAAGAAATTCATGCTTTTAAGAGTGAACTAAAGTAGAACAGAAGCTAGAAAAATGCAAAACATTAAAAGAGAAAGGAACAAGACAATGTGATTTTAAACAGAACTTATTTATAGGAAATGCCTTTGTGATTATGTTGATGGAGATGGCATGACATTTTGGCAACTAGAAATGGCAGAGGCCCCCAGGCGTCTCTGGGACCCCACATGGGGCCTCTATAAACTGCCTGCCCCGAGTCAAAAGGGCCCACCCCTATGTGTCAATACGGATGGAGTCGTGGAATCTGACATCTCACATGATTTGATTTCATTCATGTCCACAGCACAAATGGTACAGGTTTAATTAAATATGAATAGGGGGAAGCTTTCCTTATCCTAAGTCCCTCTAAAAGCGTTTCATCAGCATCTCTGTCGTAGATGCATAAAAGAGCTCTAATTTGGGTCATTAAGTCATTGCAACGGATCAAATAACAAGGCCTATTACCTCTGCCTGGGGAATGAGAGAGTGAGTGAGAGAGAAGATAAGAGACTATTATTAAGATTCTGTACTTGGCTTATCACTTGACTGGAGCTCATTTATTTAATCATGTGATTATTAGTGATTCATAGTACTAGAAGACCAGTACTAGAATCTGAA
The DNA here is from genome assembly GCF_001515625.1 of Sinocyclocheilus rhinocerous. Classification (NCBI taxonomy): domain Eukaryota; kingdom Metazoa; phylum Chordata; class Actinopteri; order Cypriniformes; family Cyprinidae; genus Sinocyclocheilus; species Sinocyclocheilus rhinocerous. The sequence continues at coordinate 1,147,388 of NW_015657293.1, forward strand.
TGCAGATGGAGAGAGAAGGATATGCTTTAAGGTTGTTTTCTGGTTGTGTTTTCAGTTGTGATATACATAGGGTTAATTTAGGATAATTGGGCCATTTTCCCCCTCAGTCACCTCAACGGCAAAAAGCATCCCAATTTACCTGAATTCTCCCTATATGGTTGGGCATATGTGGCTTAATTCTTAAGGCCCGTTCACAGAAAGAACTATAGCTATAATCATGACTATATTAACTTCAACACGATAACATAGTGTTTATTATAAGTTTGCGCCTCAGTTTTGTTGTCTGCTGCATAAAAAGTGTACAAGTGGGGAAAATAATTATTTGATCCCCTACTGATTTTGTAAGTTTGCCCACTTACAAAGAAATGAAGGGTCTATAATTTTTATGGTAGGTTTATTTTAACAGATAGAGAGAATATCAAGCAAAAAATCCAGAAAAAACAGGGGATCAAATAATTATTTTCCCCACTGTATTTTTGTGACTTTGAAGCCCCGTACAGTTAAGCGAGTGGAATTTACTGTCATAAATATATCACAGTGGATAGCTGTACACGTGCATTTGTTGCGTCTCTAAAGCAACCCGAACTTTTCGTGGAATTTCGTACCTGCTCAACATTCGCCTAAAACAATTGTTTGGGGAGAACGCTGGAAAGAAATAAAAGCCATTCACCATATTAGTTAGTGTACTATTCTGAAACTGCATAAAATTACTTGAGATGCTCGAGCTCTTTAGAGTGACTGTGTTTGGATACTGATTGGCTGTCAATGTATTTATCATTCATCAGCCGGAAAAAAGTGATTCCAACTGTCCCTTACGAAAATTAACCATGGTTTTATTAGGCCTATAAGAAAAGTGTAGTAACCATGTTTTTTGGCATATTGATCACCATTTGTATAACCACAGATTTACCATGGTTAAACTAGCAAAACCATGGTTAATTTGTGATTGCCATTGTTTTACTACCATGGTAACCATGCTTTATTTGTAGTAAAACTATGGTAATATTTTGTAAGGGGTGGCTATACCATTATTATGATGGGGACTTCCCTAATGGTAAATTTTAAAGGCCTAGGTATAGTTATCATAGTGTGAACGGGATAGTTGTTATTCACAGTGTGAACGGACCGTTTTTGCTCTATTCTTTCTGCATGATTGTCTGTTTCAGCTTGTTCAGAAAGCTTCAGTGCTTCGATTGGAAAATCCAGTAACATCCTCCAAGCAAAGGCATTTACGTCACGACTATTATTGCTCGAAGGAACGGGACTTGATGACGTATGCAGCGTTCTTGTTTTCCTAAAACTACGCTATTAATCCCATGGAGTTACTCTTAGGTCTAAGAGAACTTCAAACCTAAGACTATTAATTTGTTAAAATCAGTATTTATTTAATATTGCGTTCCGGACAGTTTTTTTCCCCCCTAAAATATAGTAGTGTTTCGAGATCTCTTTCTCTCCAAGGATGAAGCCGAGTCTATTTTTTACTCCTGATCTCACCTGAGGGAGAGCAGAGGGGGGGTGTCAGGCCGAGGCTCAGGTGTGTTTCACCCCCAACCCTGCAAGCTAAAAGTGTTTTCCGTTCATTAAGATGATGAAACATTTCCCTTCTAAGTAGGCTACTGTGTGAATTAGAGTGAGAGAAACCTATTGAATTTACTGTGCTTGGAGGCCAGTGACCCTTATAGTCACACACAAATCCGTAATTTGTTCATATAATGTCTCAGTATTCGTACTACTGCAGTTGTCTAAACACCATTAAAGTAAACAGCACAACTTGGTAGTTTCATCACATCTTGAGACGACAGGCAGCATGTTGCGATCTGCTGTTTTAATGGCAATGTGTTTCTGACCTCTAGTGGCTCAGCTTTGGTAATACCAGTGATAGTTCAGTATCATTGAGATACTCTGGAAGTTTTTATTACAATTTTGAATAGGAAACAACTGACACTACCATTCAAAGTTTGTGGTCCATGAGATTTAAAAAAAAAAGTTTTTAAAAGAAGTCTCTTATGCTCACCAAGCCTGCATTTATTTGATCAAATATACAGTACAAACAGTAATATTGTGAAATATTATTACAATTTAAAATAACTGATTTCTATTTGAATATTTTTTTAAATGTAATTTATTCCTGTGATGCAAAACTGAATTTTCAGCATCATTACTCCAGTGTCACATGATCTTTCATAAATCATTCTAATGTGCTGATTTGCTGCTTAAGAAACAAACCTGTTATCAAGTGCATAAAGGCTGTTCATCTACAAAGACAATCTATTTTGCCAGGTAAGAGAATTTGCTCCCATAACTAACCCATAATCCTAATTTAACAACCTAATTCTCGCAAAAGTAATCTGCACAGGTAAATAAATATTGCGACAGGTCTGTTGCAGTGTAAATACCTAAACAGCAAATGTGAAATGTCTGTATCACACTGCATGTTATGTAAGAGCTGCAGGCTAGAATTTATCGACAACTCACTGCAACCAGATGATGATGAGCAACTTGAGCAGCTACAGGACCGGACAGCTAATCCTGGTGCTCCTGAAGGCTCTTCCCAGCAATTCAACCAAGCTGAAACCTCCGTCAAGCTGTAGTGGCTTTGACTGAGCGTCTGTGATGAGAAACAATGCCAGTTCAAGTCTCACCAGAACACAAAATACTGAAAACTTCACTTTTATGTTAAAGGAATAGTGCTCACCCTCAGGTCATCCAAGATATACATGAGTTTGTTTTTTCATTGGAACAGATTTGGAGAATTAGCATTACATAACTTGCATTACATCAATGAATCCTCTGCAGTGAACGGGTGCCGTCAGAATGAGAGTCCAAACAGCTGATAAAAACATCACAATAATCCACACCTCTCCTGTCCACCAATTAAATCTTTTGAAGTGAAAAGCTGCCTGTTTGCAAGAAACAAATTCATCAAGACATTTTTAACTTTAAACCATTGCTTCCAGCTAAACTATAAGTCCTCTGTCCATAATATTGATTTCTCCAGTGAAAAAGTTCTGCATCAGGAGAGAAATATGCACAGATCAAGCACTGTTTACAACTGTCCAACAGTTTTAAATGAATACATTAGCGGATTTTGATATGAGAGGATAACAGTGGATGGTCTTTTTCACAATTTTTCATGGATTATGGACTCATATTTTGGACAGGAATGACAGTTTAGAGTTAAAATGCCTTTAACAAACGCAGCCTTTAACAAGATGTTAATTGATGGACTGGAGAGGTGTGGATTACTTCTGGATTAATCTGATGTTTTTATCAGCTGTTTGGACTCTCATTCTGACGGCACCCATTCACTGCAGAGGATCTATCGGTGAGCAAGTGATGCGATGCTAAATTTCTCTGAATCTGTTCCAATAAAGAAACAAACTCATCTACATCTTGGATGGCCTGAGGGTGAGTAAATTTTCATTTTTGTGTGAACTATTCCTTTAATGCAAAAACATGTATACATTGTTATGCATTATAAAGGAACAGCTGACTTGAAAATTAAATGTACTCATTTCAAACCTGCATACATTTTATTTGATAAAACAATAAATAATATATTTTATACTTTATATGTTCTTGCTGGAATACACAGTCAATGCAAATTAATCACCATAATTTATATGCACTGATATGAATAGCTTACATCATGTCAGTTAAAAGCTTTTAAAAAATTACACTTCACCTTTAAGCATTAACACACTGCATCTCATGTCAATCAGCCTGTAATGACTCATATTTTTATTCAGTGTTTGTATCCAGCTTTTCACACAGATTTCTGTGATTTATTCATGCATCCTGTACTAACAATTAGTTTACAGATATATACACTGAAAACAAATCATACAAATCAAAAAATCCTGTTGTCCCTATCATGGAGGATGTTTTTTGCGTGAGAAGTGGATCATTAATGACTCCATAGAGAGCAGCTCAGTGGCCGTCTGCCCTGTCCTGCTCTCAACTTCTTTCTGTTCGAACAAACCAACTTTATTCTGTAGAGAAATTCATGCATGACCACAGTGACACCAACTGCAACTTCCTGGTCTGAAAAACGTCAAAATATAAACAAGGGCTTTTCATCTCTGTGAAGGCCTGACAGAAAAGCTATGATTAATGAGAGACAGAAAGAGAAAAAGCGAGAGAAACTAGGCTGCACAGGCCAACTCATCCTTATACAGAGATGGGTTGTTGTTTATGATGCATTTACTCAAGTCTAGCCAGACAAACATAGGAATATTAATGGAAATGTTGTGTAATGTCAGTTTATGTTAATGCCATGCTAATTAATTTATATTAATTGAAGGTTTTAGAAGGTGCAACAAGAAATGAGATGATGTGGAGAAACTTCTGAAATGCTGTAATGTTGAGGTCAGTTGCTATATACCAGGGGTGGCGAACGTCGGTCCTGGAGAGCCGCAGCCCTGCAGAGTTTTGATTCAACCCTAATCAAACACACCTGAAGAAGCTAATCAAGGTCTGAATGGTTACTAGGAAGCTACAGGCAGGTGAGTTTTAATTAAGGTTGGAGCTGAACTCTGCAGGGCTGCGGCTCTCCAGGACCGGAGTTCGCCACCCCTGCTATATACGTTTCAACATCCACCTGTTACACAAATACAACTTAAAGCAGTTAAAGGAACAGGTCACCTAAAATAAAAACTGTCGATTTTCTCACAAAATGGGAATATAACAACGTCTAATACGGGAACAAATCATTTTCAGAGTCAGATTTTTTCAATGACTCGTTTGATCAAGTTCACAGTAAGTTCTGAATTGTCGTTTACTGAAAATCTTCATCTGAGCTCTGATGCATTCATGACAGAAGTAACAAGTACAATTTTAAGTTTCTCATGCAAAACTATCGTATGCCTTCAGCTAGGACTTGAAATACAGTGCATGAGTTGTATGGACCCGTTTTATAATACCTTTGTGGTGCTTTTGCATTTTTTTGATGCTTAAAAACTCTCGATTCATTGCAAGTGCATAAAATGAGCAAACCCTACATTAATAGGGACATCGCCTATTAAGGAATTCACCTTTTCCTTTTCAAAGAACAAATTTATGTAGGTTTAGAAGAAAAATGTTCATTTTAAAGTGTGCTATAAGTGAACATCTCAAGATCTAATTCCAAAACAAAAGTCATTTTTTACAGTTATTTTAATATTGTTTGTATTATTATTCTATTTATTCATATTTTGAATAAACTTTTATTTTTAGATTTTCAATAACATTACATTTTAAATAAAAAAAAAAATAAATAAAAATTTAGTTTAACTTTTAATAATTGTATGTTTTTGCCATTTTTATAAATGTTTGTTTATTAAATATTTCTATACAGCTTTAATGTATTTTTCCTTAGTAATTTTAGTACTTCAAATTAAACCTATTTATTTTTGAAGTATATAATTTTCGTTTACATTTTTACATCTAATATTTGTTTTCTTTTATTTCAGCTTTATTTCAGTTAATGAAAACATTTTTTTAATAACTTTCTAAGGACCCAAATGCTGTGCAAGAGATTTGTTTAGCAAAGTGACTCACTGCTAAATGCATAAAACCTGAAAATTGTTTTGTTATTGACAATCAGTGGCTGTGCACATTTAAATGCACGTTATATGTCTCTTGATTGCGGTTCTTGCGTATATACATTCACACCGCAGAACTAATAATGACATTTAAATTCGAATTACGAATTTTTGCGCATTGTTTGAACTGCAATGAATCAATGTCCATCTCTGGTTATTAAAACTAAATGCAGTGCAGATGATTCAAATCAAATAGACACTTCACAGATCATTGAGACATCTCTGCTTCTTTCTCCCCATTTCTAGGTCAGAAATGAGTGGCGCAGGAACGTTTCAGCTGGTCAAATGTTGGATCATCCTCAAACTAACAATGAAAAGAGCGTTCACTCACAGACACACACACCATACCAAGAGAAGAGGAGCGTGGGGGGGTGAGAGAAAGAGAAAGAGAGAGAGAGAGAGAGAAACGCTACAGATGCAGGAGGTGGTGCTTGGACACATTTTAGAGGCGTAAAGGCCTGCCTCATTTGGCGTAGATCAGATCTTTTACAAAAAGCCACATCCAGCACTCAAAACAAGAGAAAGTCGCCGCCGGCTGCTGCCAGCATCCTCACCCCACCGCAGGAGTAACAGCAGCCTGGCTGTTGCATCAACAACACGTAGCTGGACATGAATCCCGGCAGTCTGCGTGGCGTTCTGGACGTCAGCAACACAACCTGGGCTCTGTCGGAGCGCTCTGTGCTGCAGCCCATGTGGGATTACCTTCAGCAGAACCATGAGAGCACCTTGCGCTCGCCGCTGTTTCCCGTCATCCTCTCGGTGTCCATGTACCTGGTGCTGGTGTTCTTCTACACCGTGCTGGACCTGCTGGCTCCCACCTGGCCCTCCATCCGACGCTACCAGATCCACCAGGACCGTACCATCACCTGGTCCAACATCGGCTCCACTTTGGCGCTCACCACATACAACCATCTGCTCTACATCTTCCCCGCGGCCGTAGCCCAGTGGCTCTGGCGGCCGCCCGTGCCGCTGCCCCGCGAGGCGCCCACGCTCACCGCCTTCCTGCTGGGAATCGTGGGCTGCACCGTGGTGTTTGACTTCCAGTACTACTTGTGGCACCTGCTGCATCACCGTGTCGGCTGGCTCTACCGCACCTTCCACGCGCTCCACCACCAGTATCGCCAAACCTTCAGCCTGGTTACGCAATACCTGTCCGCTTGGGAGCTCTTCAGCGTGGGCTTCTGGACCACTGTAGATCCTTTGCTCCTGCAGTGCCACTGTCTCACCGCCTGGGCGTTCATGCTCTTCAACATCTGGGTGTCCACTGAGGACCACTGCGGGTACGACTTCCCTTGGGCGATGCATCGTCTGGTTCCCTTCGGCCTTTGGGGTGGAGCGCTGCGGCACGACGCTCACCATCAGCAGCCGGGCACCAACTTTGCACCTTTCTTCGCCCACTGGGACTGGCTGGGGGGAACCGCAACCATGCCGGCTCCTGTGAAGACAAAAACGCGGAAAGAAAGGGATGAAAAGGAAGCCTGACGCTCTGCTTTCCCTTTCACACCCTCGCTCTCATCTCTCTCTTCACTCCATCTGTCCCGCCCTGTCTCGCACGTTCCCCGTCGCTATTCATCTTCTCCCTGAACTGCAGATCAAGTGTCTTACTAACAAACTAGTAGAGAAGCAAGCAGCACATTCCCGGCGAAAGCGTCCTGCTCCTTGAATGTATAAAGTATCTTTTCTTGCAAATCTATCTATTTTTCTAAATAATAATAATAAAAAAACTCTTTAGCATTTGATGGCCAATTTGTGGAGTTTTGTGGCATATCTCAGGTTTGTAGTTTTGGCCTAATGTCTTTCAAAAAGATTATGCGTGTTCAAAATGGCTTGTATTCCAATGCTTGTTATTGTATTTTGTCACTTTTTACTAAACTTGAGTCAATAAAATGCTGTGTTGTTTGTTAAGTTTACCTTCAGCTGTGTTGATATGCATTCGAGGATGCTTTGCAACCTAAAAAAAAACCACGCTGACCGTTATAAATGTTAGAGAAGAGGAGCGTATGAAGTAACTGTGTGGCATGTTGGCTAACACAGTTGGCTCACTGTGATTGCTAGAAAGATCTAAGACTACTTACATCATCATCCCTGCTGCTGTTTGTGTTTGCTAATATAAATTCAAAATGTTCAAAATACAGACAACACAAGTAATTTTGAGCATGATAATTGGGTTGACAGTCATTGTAAAGTTTAAAGGCACAATTTACTCAGCCTAATGTCATTCCAACTTTGTATTACTGTCTTTCTTTCGTGAAACACAAAATGAGATGTTTGCCAGAATGTCCGAGCTGCTCTTCCAGCAAAAGTGGATAGTGATTTAGTTGTAAAAACAAGACAAAATGCACTACATTCCATGCCTTCTGAAGCCATATTGTACATGTGTGTGACAATCAGACCAAAATTTAAGCCACCAGAGCTCTGAAGATTGTGTTTACTTTAAAAATGATGCATCATACCTGGTTGTACATCATTGAGGCTCTTCTGGTCTTGAACATCACATGACTGATCAAGTAAAAAAAAAGTGACTGTATATAACATTTGAGAACTGCATAAGGCTTAAAGGAATAGTTCATACATATGTCATAATTTACTCACTGTTATTCCGTTTTGTTCAATGAAACAATCTGATTTTGAGTTGCTCTTACAGCGAAAATAGATAGTTTTATACTGCCAAGGTGTAAAAAAAAGACAAAAAGCTCCATAAAATGTGAGTTCTGCACTCTATTCCAAGTCTTTTGAAGCCATAAGATAGATTTGTGTGCGAAACAGACCTTTTGTTCATTTTGTTCATTTCACTTTTTGATATATCATGCCAAGTGGTACGTCACGAAGGCTGAACAATATTGGTTGACACTTGAGAACTGCATTAGGCTTAAAGAGACCCAAAAATGAGCCAAAAATTTGGTCATAATTTACTCACCTTCATGTCATTCCAACTCCATATCCTTCTTACTTCCATGAAACACAACATGAGACATTCGGCAGAATATCTGAGCTGCTCTTCCACTGAAACTACATGGTGATTTATTCTGCCAGGCTTTTAAAAAAAGACAAAAAAGCACCATAAATTGATAGTTGTGCACCATATTACAAGACTTCCGAAGCCATACCATAGATTTGTGTCCAAAAGAGAGCTCTGAAATCTCATTTGCAATTATGGTAAATATAAAAAAGCACTTTTTGACATATAGGATGCTAATGCTATTGGTTCTCATATATCACCTGACAAATCATGCTATGGCAAGTTTAATAAAAAGTCATTTTAATATTTTGCTATTTTTCGACAAATAAGATATTTTAAAGACTGCCAGGGTCCAAAACAACATTTTATCTCATTGACCTTAAAAGCACAGACAAAACACTGTTCAAAATATTTTCAGAGTCAGGTTTGGAACACCATGAGGGTAAGTAAATGAATTTTTATTTTTACATGAACTATTTCTTTAAATTTTGGTCAGTTCTTCACACTAAGGTATCAAATGGCTTCAGACGACTTGGAATATAGAGTATGATTCGTATGGACTACTTTTATGGGTTGAAATTACAATAGGGAACATAAATTAAGACAAAATTCTAGAACTATAGAAAGAAATGTGAATGTGTAAATGTGTTTACACTTTAGGATATGGATGTCCAACCGGCCTGAACATACGCCACAGCATGCATTGTTTGTTTTCAGCCATCATTCGGTTCTATGCCACACTATGCTATTCGACAGTTTTACATATGAGAAGCCCGTAGAGAATCTGGGCTGAGATCAGTCTACAGCCAAAGCAGAGAGGCAATGCTAATTAATCATCTTCTCTTTCAGCCTCCTACTGATCCCTCTGGCACATGGAGAATAGCTCTTCATGCTTTAAAAGAGAGCGAGAGAGAGAGAGAGAGAGAGAGGAGAGAGAAAGAGACATTCAGATCAAGTTGGCTTATGACACCAGGAACTGAACAATTTCTGATATGATTCAGATTTTTTCAATTTAAGATACCAGCGTGCAGTGTCGTACAACACAGATGACCTTTCGCATAGGGGGCGGTGGTGCTATCTGCAACCTTTGGCTCGCTCAGAGGAGGCCAAACAAACAAAGAAACATGAAAATCGGAGCTTCGCGGCGTTTGTGCATGCGAGGCTGAGCAGTACCTGGCTTTCGTCCAGCAGCTCAGTATCTCTGAAGACCTCAGGCTGAGCTCTCTGAACAGTAAGTTGTTATCTGCAGCTCAGCACAGGAAACACTGGAACATTTCCCATCAGGCACTGTTGTGGACGCCTCCCCCTCTGGCACTGCAACAGAGGGGTCCTTGAGGAATGTGGAAACTGGGAGAAAATGTGGACTGTGTTTTAAGCAAGTAGTTATGCAGGAGAGATAAGACAATGCTTAGACAAATCAACGAGTTGTCTGTGAACATCAGAGAGCTCACAATAGAAATGATTGCATTCACATTTACACTGAATAAGATACATCAGCCACCCAAGTTGAAAAGAACTAAACTCACTTCTTTACACTAAATAATATATCACAGAATAATCATCACAGCTCACCATGCTACTTGTATTATTTCTGCATCATATAATATGTATATTTTGCACAGTATGCATATTTTATGTATGCAACACTCTGATTACCTATTTGCAATATACAGCTATGCAAACTATACCGTATCCCACAATGTAATGCATTAGACTTGACCTTCCAATTCCACTGTGTAGAATGAAGTAGAAGCAATATTAGTGCTCATCTCCTGCCAAAAGTCGACATTTTTTTTACCCCAAATTGTATTAAAAAGGCAAAATAACTTTATAACTTGCACACAAAAATAATTGTGCAACAGAGATGCACAAATCTGCAACAGACTACCGTTTGAAACGTTTATAGTTCAATATTGCATACTGTTTTACACATTACTTAAAAATAGTACGTAGTCCATAGTATATACTGTGCAGTAAACAGTACACTAATACTTCATTCTGAACAGCCACTGATTAGACTACATGAGTGCTGCACTTACCAGATCTGTGCAGTAGATGACGCTGTGTTCCATACTCTTCCATCAACGTTAGAAATAGACTAATACAGGTGCATCTCCATAAATTAGAATGTCGTGGAAAAGTTCATTTATTTCAGTAATTCAACTCAAACTTTGAAAAAATCATGTTTTGTCCCGTATTTCAAAAGTTCTTTATGACTGGGTGATCAGAGCAAGTAATAGTAGTGTTCTGTCACACGAGAACAGCCTAATCAAAGGTAACCAAGCTCGTCGTAGAACAAAATTACCATCCAATCTCAATTCGTTATTGAATAACTTGCAGTTAGTGAAGGTCAAAAAAGGCTCCCGACCCCTAGTATATTACATTCATTCGGTCTTAAAGGGACAGCAGCCCAATTAAATACCTGTCTGTCTTATTAATGTTAATCAAACAACAAAAGATGTTAAATAAATGTATACATATTAAACCTACTGTATTAGAAAAACGAGTTTATTTAATATTTAATTAGTATCTATTGTATTTGTCTTATGGTTTGTAATTTGCTTCTTTATTTTTAATAAATATGTGGTCATATGTGGTACAGATAGTGGTCATATTTCACGCCTCCCCGCCCCAACCCCACCCCGTCCCGTATTGAACCATAATAAATCTGGTCACCTTACTAATATAATGGTAATGATTCACAGTAAAAGATACAATTGAGAAATACAGTACAAAGCATTGTCATTCTATTTTTAACTGAAATAAATGTAAATTATTCCACATTATATTAAGGTTATAAGGCCATCTACAATGTGTTTTACATGAAAAAGCTAATTAAAATTTGATTATTTTTATTTTTCATTTCCATTTTAAATTAGTAAGTCCTTGAAAATGTCTAAATAAATAAATAATTACATAAGTCCTGCTATTTTTTTTTAAAATCAATATTTCATCTTAACCCCACAAGACTTGTTCATGAGTTTTGCAACATTGACACTGTTATTGAACTGGATTGAATCAACACTGAACTAGATAGATAGATAGACAGACAGACAGACAGACAGATAGACAGACAGAGTGTGAGAAATGTGAATGCTTTGACTGGGACCACAACCACCAAAAAAACCTGCTTCAACATGCTCAGCTCAACTGGTTTTACCTGGTGTTGTGTTTTTGCTAAACACAGAGACAAAGAGCTTCACAGACAGGTCCTATTTTTAAAATATAGGCCAACACACATCCGTCAAAGACTCGAGACCCCGACAGACACAGCAGTGAATAATAAATAATTGTCTTGAGAAGTGATCCTGAATCTTAAACTGCAGGTGGCGGTGCATGGGCACATGCAATTGAACAGCCGAATGAAAGACAAGGAGACTGAGGTGTATTGTTTGCACAAATCCACATACTATCTGTTCAGGAAGCAATCCAAAATGTCAACACTTACATACAGTCAAACTCACTAATACTCATTATCTCACAGGTTATAATGTATACCTGTCCCTACTCTGCTTTATGCATCCCTGATGTTTGTTCATAAAGCTGAATAACAGGTTGTCAGACACATGGAGGGAGGAAAGGGGGAGTGAATAGATAAAGAAAGAGAGCAGAGGGAGGGAGAGAGGATAGAAAGAGAAGTAATGTCTTCCTCTCTGTGCTGTCAGCGTTATGCAAAAGGAACTTCTCGCTTTAAACACTGCTGGTCTCTCATAAACAGAAAAGTCTCTCTTTTAACAGCTAGTTGTTTGCTTCGTACCTTAAAATATCTGTACTGGAAAACTTTAAAGTGGTGTTTGCTAAGCAAGTGCCACTATTACTCATACCTCAGGTTAGAGATTTGAACAAACATCCAAGTATTAAACTTTTATGCTGTACCCTTTATGCCACAGACTTCAATTATACCTCAAATATGTTGCTTTTTAAGGAAACATTTGCTATTATTATCCTTATTACAGTTGATGATAAAATGGGCTAAAAATCTATTTGCAGTGAAGTAGGGACTGCATCTGGGTGGATGACATGACATGCAGTTCTACCTGTCCATGATGTCATATACTAATAAAAATGGGTATTTGTTAAAAATGTATATCTTCATGTTGTTCCGCTGACAAGATATTATTACAGCATACTTTCATTAAGAGGTCCACACTCAACCAGGAAGCTGCAGTGTCCTCTCTGGAGTGGTTTGGATGGTGAAGAGGTGAGTTCTGACTTTTTAATTTTTTATTAAAAAGCTCTGTCACTGATGTGCTCATCAATGTTTTGTGTCTTATGGTGTGACAACATTTACATAAAAATTAAACACTTTTTTACAAATTTTACTTATTAATTCTTAAAAATCATTGCTGCCATGTGGCAATTTACATGCTAAGTATAAGCTAGCTGTTTTTAGTTAACAAAGAGATTAGCTAAACTGAACAAAACGTCATATGGTGTGACACTGTATCATATGGTGTGACTGTTTTTCCAAGTCACACCATATGATACTTTTGTCACACAATATTACATACACCTTTTTTAATGATAAATAAATATTAAAAACACATTGAAAGAATTTAATGGTGTACATTAAATTGCCCATATAATTAATATATTCATTTTCAATTTGATACTTAATTTAACCATGTTTGCCATGCTTTACATATTAAAAGATGTGCCTAATATTTGAAGTTAAAAAAAAAATTTTTTTTAGGCTTATGTCAACCACCCATCTAAAGAATATCAAAAAGAAAAGGTTATTGTGAGTAAGTAACCACTTAGCAATGTGCTAGAAATAGCCTACCCTAAAACAAAGAACATAGTGGCAAGTTCTGCATGGGCAATTTTCTTCACACAATGTGAAAATCTAAATTTATTTGAATTAAGGCGTGGTCACAGTAACCGATGTTCAGCGAAATTTTGCGGGCGAAATCCAGTCATTCACGTGGGAACTGCCAGATACTGAGCGGGGTTGCCACTGTTGCCAAAGTTCGCGGTTTTCCCGCCTGAATGCGATATTTAGCCCCTGGAGTGCACATTTTACCAGGGGAACCCCGTCAAAAAAACGTGTATTTTACCCACAGTCTATGATTTTACTCCCAGAACGCGATTGGGCTAGTTTTAAAGTCCCCCTGTAGCCAAAACTTTTATCCTTTAAAACTCATCTTTGATCATCAAAATTACACATTTAAATGTTTTTTCTTGTGAAAATAATTTTCTCATGCCTTAAAACAGCTTGAATGCAACTATACACCCTTGCCTATGAATACGCAAATTAGCCCAGCCTCCACTCAGTCACACAGCAGCCAGCCATGAGCCAGCGCCTCCTGAACTGTAGTAAACGCGATACAACGGCAATGGCAAGTGGAAATATTGGTTTAATTAAGCCATATGTGTTTGAACCATCTTTGATCATCAAAATTACACATTTAAATGTTTTTTCTTGTGAAAATAATTTTCTCATGCCTTAAAACAGCTTGAATGCAACTATACACCCTTGCCTATGAATACGCAAATTAGCCCCGCCTCCACTCAGTCACACAGCAGCCAGCCATGAGCCAGCGCCTCCTGATCCACTAACTGAACTGTAGTAAACGGATACAATGGCAATGGCAAGAGGAAATATTGGTTTAATTAAGCTATATGTGTTTGAACCAGAAATACGCTGGTATGCTCAACGTAAGCAAGGAGACTGATGGATAACTTCATGAGGTAACATGATCTGTTTGCGCTGGTTCGTACACGGATAATGACTGATAAAACAGTTTTTACTAGCGGACAACTACAGTGGATACTGTAACATTCGTTAAATTTACTTACTTGACGATGTTGTGTCCTCAAAATACCTTGAAGATTCAAATGCAGCCAAGTGTGACGTGCAGATGTCAATGCGGGAGAGGTGCGTCTGACTCCAGGCTACTTTTACACTGCTGCCGCAGGTTATTATTCAAGTCAGCGGTTCTAAATACAAATAAATAAGCGCTAACAGCACATGACATCGTGAAAATAGGGGGGAATATTAACAGTTACCGAAACATCTACAGAAAAAATAGAACTGTTACCGGATTAACCTGGCTGCCTTCTCCCTCTGCTTTGCAGCAGTTAATGATATGCTAAGGATAGGATCCCTTGACGCTATTGGTTATTGAATTTTGTGACGTAGCAAAAAAAACGTCACAAACCGCGTTTCTGTGACTGCCTTTGGGAAACTACAGTTTTAAGGAAAAATACTCAGCAATGGTGTTGATAAATGGATTGGCACATGGTTTGTCTAAAAGCATATTTAAAACACCACATATACAAATAAACAACATAAATTGATTTTAGCCACAGGGGGACTTTAAAGTCCCCATGAAATCAAAATTAAAGTTTTTTGGGTGTTAGTATCAATATGTTAGTCTTAAGGTTATCTATAAGGCAGTGTCAAAACAGTGACAAAATTCGCATTTAGAAGACATAAGCATTCAAAGCTTGCAGTTTGTCACTTCCGCCAAAACGGCTCAACGATTTTTTTGACGTCACATCGTACTTCAGCTTCTCATGGCACGTAGTGCACTATATAGTGGACAGGGAACGATTCAAACAGTGTAAATATGCTTTCCATTGAGGAAAAAAAGAAGTC
>NW_015657293.1:1162978-1179990 GCF_001515625.1 Sinocyclocheilus rhinocerous
GCTATATTTTATAGCAATATGGATGAGATTGTGGCTGGCATACCCTGTCAAATGCGGCGTTACGGAGCTCAACGGCTCTGAACGGCTCTAGCCCAGTGATATAAACGAATGCTATTGGCTATTTTAAAAAGGGGCGGGGCTGCTTGATATGTGTGGAAAAATCAATCCAGAAAATTCCTTCATATTAACACAGTAGATTGTGCATTATTTTGTACTTTTCTTAGAGTGCAGCATATTAACTAACTACTAATAAACTGCTTTAAAGTATAAAACTTTAATCGTAATCGTTCAAAAATGTGTACGTTTTCGATAATTCAATGGATTTCAAAATAGTTATTTATATTTTAATATTATATTATGCATTTATATTGTTATGAACAAATCTAAATTAACATATAAAATATGTTTTTGCTGAGATTTGACAATTTAGCATCGTGATTACGTAATGACGTCATCACGCAATGTCATCACAACATCATTTAGCAACTTTTAGCAACAAATCAACCTTCCTTTAGCAACTTCCCTTGAAAATTAGTTGGCAACTCTGGCGGAAACCAACTTGCCAACTCTGCTTAACAAAACTAGCCCAGTCACGTTTTTTCTGCGCGTTTCCACTCCGTTACACCTGTAGCCTATCAAAAAACAAACAAACAGCGGAATCAGTATAAAAGTAGCTAAATTCCGTAGACTTGCATTGGCAACACAGATCTGGAGTTTTTCGTATGGACGAAATTTCGCGATGCTAATTTCGGTCGTGTTCAGGACAGGCGAATTTGCTGCGCTGACCAGAAAGCCCTTGTGCTTCATACATCTCTATTACTGACTGTGGACAATATGCATGTTTTCACACGCGAAATTTCGCTAATGTCACCTTTATGCTATGTAACCTATAACATGACATTGTCACTGAGTTTACCGCCTTCACCCACACCATAGTATGCTGCAAAAACCCACTTGTCAAATGCATCCTCTTATCACACATCTAATAATTATTCCAATGATGCCAGTGAGAAACTGCAACCTAAATGCCACGAACAAGACCAGTGCGGTATCCATAGCAACGTCAAAAGGCAAACACATCTAGAAACGGTCAGGAAACTGTGAAGTCAAGGATTGAGAATCTGTGTGTGTGAAATTGGACCATTGGAGAGTGAGACAGCGTGAGAAAAAGAGGTAGACAGAGAGTTTGTGTATCTTATTTGAGACTTAGGATGGTCGCAGCCCAGCCCAGAGGCTACATATATCTGACCCCACACATTATGGGAAATGTAAATGAGCGAGATGAATGGACACTTTCAGATACTGATGCTACCTGAGGGGCTGGAAGATATGGAAGCCTGTTTCCACCTATGGGTAAATAAAACGGTGATTGTGAGATAAGTTTGAATAAAGAAATAGTCACATTGGAATATATTAACACAATTAGAAAAACAAAATCACATTTGTTATATATGAAGTCATTGCAAGATATACAGTACTATTAAATTGTTTGGGGTAAGAATTTTTAATAAAGAAAACAATATTTTTATTCAGCAAAGACACATTAAACTGGTCAAAAGTGAGAGTAAAGACAATAATAGGCCTATTACAAAATATTTCTTTCAAATTAATTCTGTTCCTTTGAAATTTTTATTCATCAAAGAATCTTGAAAAATCATGTTTTCCACAAAAATACTAAGCAGTACAGCTGTTTTCAATAGGCCTATTGTTAATAAGGAAATGTTTCTTGAGCAGCAAATCAGCATATTAGAATAATTTCTGATGGATCATGTGACACTGAGGACTGGAGTAATGATGCTGAAAATTCAGCTTTGCAACACAGGAATAAATTACATTTGAAAATGTACTCATCTTAATATACTAACCTTACCAACCCCAAGCTTTTAAACAGTATTTCTTTTTTTTTTTCTAAGGCAGAAACAGGTTTTTATAAGTAGAAGTCAATTCAGGCAAGTTACTCCGTTTTATTATCAGTAGCTGACATACTGCTCATAGTTAGTGGTTTTCTATACACAGTATTTTTTAAGTGCTGCAGAAATTAATAATTCAACTCACGTGGCTTGTTGAGCAGAAGTGTGCTATACTTTTCTAAGAAATCTGACTTGTAGATAAAAAAAATAAAGTCCAATAAACATCTCACTTTCCCCTCTTCAATAAAAAAATGGTGTTCAAACCTGAAGAGACTCAAAGAATCAAAGGTCTAAAGCTAGTTAAACAGGTTTAGAAGGTTTCTATAGACACAGACCATATTGTGAGTGATATGCTAAACATTTGGAGTGGACAGAGTCACACTTACTTATCAATAGAGTACCGTGTGAATTCACTAGAACAGCAGTTTCACTGACAAAATCAGACAAGTCAACATAGCAAGATATTTCGATATGAAACATGCTCATACTAGTAATCAAAACAGGATAGACATTTAAAAGTGCCCTATTCATTAAAACAAAAGCAGAATGAATTTTTGTAAATCGTTGTGTTAACAGTTTTGCATTTACATTTAATAATTAACATTTAGCAGATTTTTTATATCCAAAGCAATTTAATCTTACACAAATTCACTCTGCTCAATTGCTCGTTTCATGAGGCACATTTTGTCCCCACAAAAGTTACTAAAAATGTTCAACCAAAGGAATGTTAACATTTTGTAGCCGAAAGATAACATCATGAAGTCTTACGTCACAAGGTTAAGCTTCATGGTTTGTGTTGATGACACAGTTTTTCATAGTTTCCACAAACAACATATGACTCACTAATACAAAATGTTTTATACTCCACATGTGATCCAAAAAACGCAATTATAATAGGAAACTAACAATTCAGCGGAAAAACAAACTTTCAAACAAATAAAACATTATTATTTAGAAGTCACTGTGCTTTTAGGGGTAAAGTGGGCTACTTGTGTTAACAGCTGCATTTCCTTGTAAGAGGTACAGTGACATCTGATAAACAAGGTGTGAATGAAGATTCAGACACACACTGAACTGACTGGGAATTCTCTAGAACACCACTTTTGAGATAATGAAATTACAGTTGAATACAGTTACAGTTGAATTTAGAAAATGAATCTGCATGAATTTAGAAAAATATAATTCCAACATGCGCATCACAGACAACAATAGTGACCTAATTATGGCTATATAACACAGTGAGGTACCTTCCAACAAGACAATGACCCTAAGCACACAGCTAAAATAACGAAGGAGTGGCTTCACAACAACTCTGTGACTGTTCTTGAATGGCCCAGCCAGAGCCCTGACTTAAACCCAATTGAGCATCTCTGGAGTGACCTAAATATGGCTGTCCACCAACGTTTACCATCCAACCTGGCAGAACTGGAGAGGATCTGCAAGGAGGAATGGCAGAGGATCGCCAAATCCAGGTGTGAAAAACTTGTTGGATCTTTCCCAAAAAGACTCATGGCTGTATTAGATCAAAAGGGTGCTTCTGCTAAATACTGAGCAAAGGGTCTGAATACTTAGGACCATGTGATATTTCAGTTTTTCTTTTTTAATAAATCTGCAAAAATGTCAACAATTCTGTGTTTTTCTGTCAATATGGGGTGCTGTGTGTACATTAATGAGGAAAAAAAATTAACTTAAATGATTTTAGCAAATGGCTGCAATATAACAAAGAGTGAAAAATTTAAGGGGGTCTGAATACTTTCCGCACCCACTGTATATGAAGTCATTGCAAGATATACAGTACTATTAAATTGTTTGGGGTAAGAATTTTTAATAAAGAAAACAATATTTTTATTCAGCAAAGACACATTAAACTGGTCAAAAGTGAGAGTAAAGACAATAATAGGCCTATTACAAAATATTTCTTTCAAATTAATTCTGTTCCTTTGAAATTTTTATTCATCAAAGAATCTTGAAAAATCATGTTTTCCACAAAAATACTAAGCAGTACAGCTGTTTTCAATAGGCCTATTGTTAATAAGGAAATGTTTCTTGAGCAGCAAATCAGCATATTAGAATAATTTCTGATGGATCATGTGACACTGAGGACTGGAGTAATGATGCTGAAAATTCAGCTTTGCAACACAGGAATAAATTACATTTGAAAATGTACTCATCTTAATATACTAACCTTACCAACCCCAAGCTTTTAAACAGTATTTCTTTTTTTTTTTCTAAGGCAGAAACAGGTTTTTATAAGTAGAAGTCAATTCAGGCAAGTTACTCCGTTTTATTATCAGTAGCTGACATACTGCTCATAGTTAGTGGTTTTCTATACACAGTATTTTTTAAGTGCTGCAGAAATTAATAATTCAACTCACGTGGCTTGTTGAGCAGAAGTGTGCTATACTTTTCTAAGAAATCTGACTTGTAGATAAAAAAAATAAAGTCCAATAAACATCTCACTTTCCCCTCTTCAATAAAAAAATGGTGTTCAAACCTGAAGAGACTCAAAGAATCAAAGGTCTAAAGCTAGTTAAACAGGTTTAGAAGGTTTCTATAGACACAGACCATATTGTGAGTGATATGCTAAACATTTGGAGTGGACAGAGTCACACTTACTTATCAATAGAGTACCGTGTGAATTCACTAGAACAGCAGTTTCACTGACAAAATCAGACAAGTCAACATAGCAAGATATTTCGATATGAAACATGCTCATACTAGTAATCAAAACAGGATAGACATTTAAAAGTGCCCTATTCATTAAAACAAAAGCAGAATGAATTTTTGTAAATCGTTGTGTTAACAGTTTTGCATTTACATTTAATAATTAACATTTAGCAGATTTTTTATATCCAAAGCAATTTAATCTTACACAAATTCACTCTGCTCAATTGCTCGTTTCATGAGGCACATTTTGTCCCCACAAAAGTTACTAAAAATGTTCAACCAAAGGAATGTTAACATTTTGTAGCCGAAAGATAACATCATGAAGTCTTACGTCACAAGGTTAAGCTTCATGGTTTGTGTTGATGACACAGTTTTTCATAGTTTCCACAAACAACATATGACTCACTAATACAAAATGTTTTATACTCCACATGTGATCCAAAAAACGCAATTATAATAGGAAACTAACAATTCAGCGGAAAAACAAACTTTCAAACAAATAAAACATTATTATTTAGAAGTCACTGTGCTTTTAGGGGTAAAGTGGGCTACTTGTGTTAACAGCTGCATTTCCTTGTAAGAGGTACAGTGACATCTGATAAACAAGGTGTGAATGAAGATTCAGACACACACTGAACTGACTGGGAATTCTCTAGAACACCACTTTTGAGATAATGAAATTACAGTTGAATACAGTTACAGTTGAATTTAGAAAATGAATCTGCATGAATTTAGAAAAATATAATTCCAACATGCGCATCACAGACAACAATAGTGACCTAATTATGGCTATATAACACAGTGAGGTATAAAAATAATAAGTCATTGTGACTAACAGGCAAAAACAAAAATATCGCTAATCAGTTTTGATACAAAATAAAAAATATTAAAAACAGAACAAATTCTGGCTGAAAGATGAAATTAAAACATACTTACATTTCAAAGCATTGTTTTTTTTTGTTTACCCATTGCAGCCTGGCAAAGTCACTTTCAATATTTCACAAAGCCCATCTGAACAATATTAAATGTAACAACAGAACGATCTGGCTGGAATGCTTGTCTTCAAGTTTTATGAGACTGCTTTGGCTTCACGACCCTGAGTTTTAGACTGAACAATAGTGACCTAATTATGGCTATATAACACAGTGAGGTAATTGTGGTCAAGTAATTGTGACTAACAGGCAAAAACAAAAATATCGCTAATCAGTTTTGATACAAAAGAAAAAATATTAAAAACAGAACAAATTCTGGCTGAAAGATGAAATTAAAACATACTTACATTTCAAAGCATTGTTTTTTTTTGTTTACCCATTGCAGCCTGGCAAAGTCACTTTCAATATTTCACAAAGCCCATCTGAACAATATTAAATGTAACAACAGAACGATCTGGCTGGAATGCTTGTCTTCAAGTTTTATGAGACTGCTTTGGCTTCACGACCCTGAGTTTTAGACTGAACGCTATAGAAACAGAGACTGTTCTGTTCAAACTCTTTGTGGCTCCTTCTTCAGCTTTGGGGTTTACGAAGGTCTCTGAAGCAAAATGTCTTCATAAACACTTCAATCTACTCTCAAGACAGTTTCAGTATCATCCAATGGAGAACACGGAGCATGAATATGAAGTCAAATCTTATGTATATTCCACAGATAAATACATAAACTCATGTCCATCATGGTCCATGTCCATCTGCTCTCAGCAGTTGCTGCTTTCTGTGTTGCCTGTGCTGGAAGTATATGTGTTGGACCTTTTAGAATACTTAATTGAGTGGAACGAGACCTTCCTCCTCTCCACCGTTCGACTGCTACGGCACAGTAACGTGTTCTTGACGTGCTCCCTGAACTCATCCGAGACATAATAGTAGATGAAAGGGTCCATGCAGCTGTTGAGACTGGCCAGGCACAGTGTCATGATGTAGAAACCATAGCCGTTATTGGCCCAGCCGTTTCGTAGGAGAGCGTAATGCACGACCAACATCACGTTACTTGGGATGAAGCAGACCAAGAACGTTATGAGCACCGTTACGATGAGAACCACAGCTCGTTGGCGGGTTTTTCCAGCATTGCCCTCGATTGTGGAATTCCCAAGTGAGCGAAGGAGAAGAATATAAGCTGCAATGATGACCAACAATGGGATGAAGAAGCCAAGACCTGCCATCACCATAAAATAATAATAAGGCAGCTGAACATCCAGGAACACATTGCCCGATTTAAAGTTCTTCATGCTGACAAGATTGACGTCGTGGCAGGTGGTGATGTTGAGGTCCGAGAGTTCAACGGTTTGCTGGTACAGGTACAAAGGTGTAGTACTGACCCAAATGAAGATCCAGATAAACACAGATACGATGATAGCAAACTTGTTGTTTTTTCTTTGCTGGGTGAGTGGGTGAGCGCAGACCCAGTACCGCTGAATGCTCATACAAGCGATGAAGAGGATGGAGCAGTACATGTTGCCGTAGAAGAAACCCACCAAAACTTTGCACATCCCTTCACCAAAAGTCCAGTTATTTCCGTTTAAATGGTAAGCGATCTTGAGAGGCGTCCAGATGACAAACATCAGGTCAGCCAGTGCTAGGTTGCCCATGTAAATGGCAGCAGGGTGAATTTTCTTTGACCTGAACAGCAAGACATATATAGCCATCGCGTTGGTTGGCAACCCCACAGCCAAAACAATTATGTAAATAATTGGCAGGAAGATAGTTGTGAGACCGCTCTGTAGTGTATCTGTAGTGATCTGATCAATGAAGAATTTGCCCGAATCTTCATCCTGCACGCCTATTAAACCTCGTCCTTTGCCTCTAGCTGAAACAAAACACATCGATTGCGAATCTGATTGTGCATTCTAAATAACTGAATTACAAACAACAGTTCATTAGAAAAACAAATAGCCAAAACTACAAAATTTGTTAGAAAAATACAGCAGAATTAAAGCGACTCACCTGGCTCCGCCGAAGCAAAAATCAGTTCTACACACGCGAAAATGAACAAGATGCTAAAACTTGCAGAGACAGCCATAATTCGTGTTTTTCAAACTTCTCGGTACTTCCCAAAGTCAAAGAAGTCTGTCTCTTGGAGCGTCGTATGAGCTCTGCTGTTCCTCTCACTGAAATGTTTTTGGTCGATCTATAAAAGAAGGAGAAGGACACGCCTTACAGAGAGCGCGCGGTCTCCTTACCTGCATGACGTCACACGCTCGACGCAAGGATCCTGCTGCTGCGCGAACATCATTTTATTTTTTCAGCCCTTAAAAAAATTGGTTTCGGTAATTATTTCAATAAGACTATTAAAACTTTATACTTCAATGGCAATTGTTCAATCAAACTGCGTGCTGGCAGACTTCCAAAAGGCATTTGATACTGTTGAACATCATTTTATTTTTTCAGCCCTTAAAAAATTTGGTTTCGGTAATTATTTCATTAAGACTATTAAAACTTTATACTTCAATGGTAACTGTTCAATCAAACTGCGTGCTGGCACCTCACCCAGATTTAATCTTAATCGTGGTATCAGACAGGGATGCCCTATTTCTCCCTACCTGTTCTTACTCTGTTCACAACTACTTGCTGATTCTATTAAACAGAGTACTTTAAGAGGAAGTACAGTTGCAGATAACATCATCACCATTAGCCAATTAGCAGATGCTACCACTCTTTTTTTAAAAGATGCAGGGGAAATACCCAAATCTATTAATGTTATCCGTATATTCTCTAAAGCTTCAGGTCTTCATTTGAATATTAATAAGTGTGAATTAATGTCTCTTCAGCAGTGCGATTTACCATCTATTTGTGGTATCCCTATAAAAAATGAAGTCACATATTTAGGTATAAAGATTGTAAAGGATGAAGAGAGAAGATGTGAGCTAAACTTCTCCCCTGTTATTGATAAGACGAAGAAAAAGTGAAATCAGTGGATACTAAGAGACTTATCTTTGAGGGGGAGAGTATTGGTTACAAAAGCAGAGGGCATCTCAAAGCTCACATATGCAGCTCTTTCTCTAGCAGTCAACAGTAATATTTGCAAGACTATTGATAATATGCTTTTCAATTTTTTTATGGAAAAATAAAACCCATTATATTAAGAAATCTGTGGTTATGAACACAACTGAAAATGGAGGTTTGAACTTCTTAGATTTTACCACTCTTAATTATACTTTTAAAATAAATTGGATCAAACAATTTAAAAAAAAACCAACTTGTATATGGAACATTATTCCTCATTGTATTTTTTCACAGGTTGGAGGTCTTCATTTTCTTTTGCTTTGTAACTACAACATTTCTAAACTTCCGTTAAAGTTATCCAATTTTCACAAACAAATGCTTCTCTCCTGGAATTTAATTTATAAACATAATTTCTCACCTAATAGATGTTATATATGGAATAATAAGCATATTTTATATAAATCTAAAACACTGTTTTTTGAAAATTGGTTTTCTAATGATATAGTTTTGGTGAGCCAACTCTTCAACCAAGAAGGACTTCTGTTAACTTATTCTGAATTTTTGTCTAAATTTAAAATCCCAATCATTCCTAAAGAATATGCTGTAGTTATGGATGCTGTCCCCTCTGGTTTAAAAATGCTTTGTAAAAATACATGTCCCCAATCTTCTCTGCAGTCTTTTGATCCTGTTGACACTGCTGTTGGTCGAGTTTGTTTTTCTTCTTCCTCTGTTAAACACAATAATCGACAGGTTCGGGCCCTTTTTCAAAGGGATGTTGTCTCTAGACCTCCTATTGTAACTTTCTGGAATAGCTGTGTTGATGGTTTGATATGGCATAAAATCTGGAAATTACCTCATAAATATTTAATCACAAATAAAGTAAAAGAAATTTCTTTCAAACTCATTTATAAATATTACCCCAGTAACTTTTTCCTTGTAAACAGATTTAACTGTGATCTTGATACACTATGTACATTTTGTGGTCTACATACAGAAACGTTTTTTCATTTATTTTGGAGTTGTCCTTACTCAGTCAATTTTTGGTCAAATTTCTGCTCATTTGTTAGAGATCATATCATGCCCAGCTTTCAACTTTGTTTTGAAAATGTTTTATTTAGTTTTTTCACTTACGACATGTCATTCCATAAGGAATATTATTTGATTAATTTATTACTTTTGCTGGCAAAGTTTAGTATACATAAATGCAAGTACGGCAATTATAAACCATTGTTTCTCATTTTGAAATCAGAAGTTAAACAATACCTAAAATCAATTTACAATTTGATAAACAAGAAAGCTGTTAAGTGTATTAATGTATGTAAACATTTCCATGTTTTTATGTAATTTATTTTTTATTTTCTCTTTATTTCACTGTAATTTTGTATCTCTTTTTCTTTGTGTTCACCCCCTGGCTACTGTAAAGTGTTGAATTTGAGTGATTCAATAAAAAAATAAATAAATAGAGGGCACTCAAAACTGATGAGTTTCAGCGATGACTCATCTGAATGCCTCTGATTGGCCATTGTGATTATCCTCACCTTTATTCAGATAAGAGCTTCATTCTTTTTTTAGACTTCCAAAAGGCATTTGATACTGTTGAACATCATTTTATTTTTTCAGCCCTTAAAAAATTTGGTTTCGGTAATTATTTCATTAAGACTATTAAAACTTTATACTTCAATGGTAACTGTTCAATCAAACTGCGTGCTGGCACCTCACCCAGATTTAATCTTAATCGTGGTATCAGACAGGGATGCCCTATTTCTCCCTACCTGTTCTTACTCTGTTCACAACTACTTGCTGATTCTATTAAACAGAGTACTTTAAGAGGAATTACAGTTGCAGATAACATCATCACCATTAGCCAATTAGCAGATGATACCACTCTTTTTTTAAAAGATGCAGGGGAAATACCCAAAGCTATTAATGTTATCCGTATATTCTCTAAAGCTTCAGGTCTTCATTTGAATATTAATAAGTGTGAATTAATGTCCCTTAAGCAGTGCGATTTACCATCTATTTGTGGTATCCCTATAAAAAATGAAGTCACATATTTAGGTATAAAGATTGTAAAGGATGAAGAGAGAAGATGTGAGCTAAACTTCTCCCCTGTTATTGATAAGACGAAGAAAAAGTTAAATCAGTGGTTACTAAGAGACTTATCTTTGAGGGGGAGAGTATTGGTTACAAAAGCAGAGGGCATCTCAAAGCTCACATATGCAGCTCTTTCTCTAGCAGTCAACAGTAATATTTGCAAGACTATTGATAATATGCTTTTCAATTTTTTTATGGAAAAATAAAACCCATTATATTAAGAAATCTGTGGTTATGAACACAACTGAAAATGGAGGTTTGAACTTCTTAGATTTTACCACTCTTAATTATACTTTTAAAGTAAACTGGATCAAACAATTAAAAAACATCAACAACTAGTATATGGAACATTATTCCTCATTGTATTTTTTCACAGGTTGGAGGTCTTCATTTTCTTTTGCTTTGTAACTACAGCATTTCTAAACTTCCGTTAAAGTTATCCAATTTAACAACCAACAAATGCTTCTCTTTAAACAATAGCTACTGCTATTTAAAGAGAAGGCCTAGGCTATTTACTTGACATTTTTTAAAGCAAGTCAGGTTCTTGCCAAATGTACTTTTTCTTTTGATTTGTCATCTTTATTTCATCAAAATGACATTACATGATCACTTCCCTGTTCTCAGACCATAACATACAGTGTTATTAACTAGGCTACTTATACTAAAACTAAAATGATTAAAAATCGCTAAAATATAACCTGATATTAAAAATATCAGCCTTTTGGAAATATTAAAACTTAAACTAAAATTAATAACAACTGAAAATCTAAAAACAAATAGAATCAAAATATGAATAAATACTATAATAGTATATAAATAATACTGAAATAACTCTCAGAACATGTACACTACATTGTCCTGAGGCTAATTTAAAATAAAAATACACTACCTTAGTGTAAAAATACACTGCATAACTGTCTGTATTTTGTCAACACCATCAGATATTTATAAAAACGTTTATCAATTTAAATAAGTCTTTATCTTGAAGGTCCTTTTTTTTATATTTCACCTACTATGATTTCAACAAGGCACACAGGCTCTGGTGGGATTTAGTTTTGCATAATTTTAAGTAGTTACTTAAAACAAAAATAATTAATTGCTACACAAACTTTTATTTTTGACCCATGTAGCCTGTCTTTTCAGTGAACAGTAATTTAAAAAAGGACAATGAACTGTAAATGGTGTGTGTGTGTGTCAAACAACTGCAAATCAATTTTATGATTTGGCTAGTTAAAAAGTTGCCTTGTGGACTTTAGTCATGTTCTACCCGCTGTCTGTCTTCATTTAGAAAACAAGGCCACATATACACAGCAAATCATAGGCAGACATGGACGAGAGACAAATTTATTGATAAATTCTGACAATTCTTAAAAAAAAAAAAAGACAAATACAAAATATACACTACAGATAAAACAACATTAAAACCTATACATGTGCTTTGAAACTAAGTGAGGCACGGGAGTGCAAAAAGAAAACAGCATTTATAAGACTATGCATAAAAATGAGACTACCATTCCAGCATTTAGTGCGTTAGAACACATCTGAATGAGGTTATGTTTGCTGGTTATACATTCACACATCTAAAATCGGTCACTGGTGTGATTCACATAACATTTCACATTCTTTAAAAAATACTTGTACATGCATTTATGTAAACAGGAATAAATGCAAAATGGTTTCTGTAACAGTTGTTTAAAATCAGAGGTGTAAAGAGTACCTAAAAACCATACTTGAGTAAAAGTACAGATACCTTTGAGAAGTTGCTATATTTGTCCCTAAACTTTTGAAAAAAAGTCTCAAAAGGGGCAGGGAAGTCGCTAAATCTAGCTACAAAGTAGCTAAATTGGCAACACTGTGGAAAAACTAGAACAAACAATAAAGCAAAAAACCAAAGAACAGAATGACTTGCAAACAGACAACCATTACATTCAACAACTCACAAGGAACTAAAGAAAAACTAGGGCTATATTTACACACAGGGGGCTAACAAGCTTAACAAGATAAGACACACCTGGGGAGACTAATCAAGGGGAACCAATGAACAAACGGACTACAAACACCACGGGAGACAGGAAGTGACATAAAAGTCCAGGGCAAGGAACAGAGAGCATGAAACAAAAACAAGAAAGAGTTGATTTGTGAGGAGAGCAATCACGTTTATTTTCTAAAACCAAAATAAAACTGAACACCTCAAAATTACAAAACAAAACAAACAAACAAAAAAAACAATATCTTTCAAAAAGTTCTCTTCAGTATAATGGATAAATAAAATAATGTTAAGTAAAATTAAAAAGCAGAAGCCTTCTTGCAGTGGATGTGCTGGTTTCGGCCTCATTGCCGGCTGCAGTCATGTCCTCATCTCATATATAAAACACCTGTGATTCACAAATACTTGCTAAGGAACTCGCATTCACATAAAGTAGCCTGGTTGACAAGTTTGGGAGAGTAAGGGCAAAACGCAGTACTTTCAGTGACCTGTAATAGGCAGTATCACGTCTTTTGTAGCAGAAATAAACTGCTGCAGAAAAAGCTAGGTCCATGCAAAATGTAATGTGTAACTGCAACACTCATTTCAAATGTAGTGGAGTAAAGAGTATAGATACTCATTCAAAAATGTAGTGAAGTAAAGAGTAAAAGTTGCTAATATCTTTGATACTCAGTACAACAACAAAGTACCCGAAAAGATACTCAAGTACAGTAACTAATTACATTTACTCCAATACTTTACACCTCTGCTTAAAATATATTACAGATTCAGTCAACTTCTAGTCTACTTCCACCTAACAGGATTAAAGGTAATTTGAAAGGCGATTCTGAGAAATGCCACTAAACCAAACAGGTAAAATCATTTTCAGGTCTTTAAACCCAAAATGAGGCAACCTGTAACTAATGACGTAATGGCAACACAATAATAACAACTCTTCAACATTTCCATGGTGACCATTTCAAACAGGAGGCCAGTTTGTAGTTCCAAGAAGTGAGAACCCTTGGATGCCCTTTTAAGGTCTTAAGATCTTCAAATATGGATGTAATTCCCATATTTAACAAGATAAAAAAAAAAAAAACATTTATGTGAGATTATGAAAAAAAGATATTTAATCGTTGACTGAATTACATGTTAAATGTTGAACTTGTTCCTCCAGCCCTTACAACATTTAATAATAAAATAACAAGCGCTTATATGGTTTTCGAGAGGTATTGTAGAGTATCAGAGCATAGCACAGATTTGTAAAACAGTTCTCCAGATGTCATTCTTAGTAGGAACTGCTCTGCGTGTCTCCAGACTCTGATGTGTAGGTACTCCTTTTCTTTGAATACTTCAGTGCACTGAAAGAAACCCGCATCCTCTGTGCGGTGCGTTTAACAAGATAAAAAAAAAAAAAAAACATTTATGTGAGATTATGAAAAAAAGATATTTAATCGTTGACTGAATTACATGTTAAATGTTGAACTTGTTCCTCCAGCCCTTACAACATTTAATAATAAAATAACAAGCGCTTATATGGTTTTCGAGAGGTATTGTAGAGTATCAGAGCATAGCACAGATTTGTAAAACAGTTCTCCAGATGTCATTCTTAGTAGGAACTGCTCTGCGTGTCTCCAGACTCTGATGTGTAGGTACTCCTTTTCTTTGAATACTTCAGTGCACTGAAAGAAACCCGCATCCTCTGTGCGGTGCGTTCGCTGCGGCAAAGAAACGTGTTTCTTACATGTTCTCTGAACTCATCTGAAACAAAATAATATATGAATGGATCGACGCAGCTGTTGAGGCTGGCCAGGCATAGCGTTGTAACATAGAAGCCGTAACCGCTGTCCTGTACTCCCATAGAAAGCAGAGAGTAATGCACCATAACCATGATGTTACTCGGGGTGAAACACACTAGGAACATCACCAGCACCGTGACGATGAGGATGACAGCCTTCCTTCGCTTCTGAACGATGTCAGCGTCTGTCATCGAGCTCTTCAGGGCACGTAGCATCTGCACGTAGGCTACTATACATACTATGCAGGGAACTATGAATCCAACAACTCCCATAATCAGGAAGTAGATAGAAGGGTAGCGTGACTGGCTGGGGCGAGTGACATCATGGCAGGTAACAATATCCATGTTGGTGACCTTCACGGTCTGGTCATAAAGATAAAGAGGCACGGTAATGACCCACACAACCAGCCACACACACACAGCAACACCAGTTGCCAATTTGTTGTTCCTTTTCTGCTGGGAAAGAGGATGTACTATGGCCCAGTACCTCTGGACACTAATACATGCAATGAAAGCAGTCGAACAATACATGTTCCCATAGAAAAAGGCAACCAGGACTTTGCACAGGGCTTCGCCGTAGATCCAGTTATTCCCATTAAAATGGTACGTGATCTTTAGGGGAATCCAGATTACGAACAGCAGGTCGGCCAGTGCGAGGTTGGCCATGAAAATGGATGAGGGATGTTTCTTCTTCGTCCTGAAGAGGAACACCCATATGGCCATAGCGTTGGTTGGCAAGCCCACACTGAAGACGATGATGTACACCACTGGGAAGAAGATCTGCGTGAGCTTGCTGTCCAGTACAGCAACAGCAGTGGATGTCACCGACACTCCATACTCAGTTTCATCACCAGTAAAGCCTCTATCGTTGTTAGAACCTAAAGACAGATAGAACGACAGAAAATAAGAACATTAGATCAATCAATGACAGACAGACAGACAGATAGACAGATAGATAGATAGATCTGTGCCACCACAAATTTTCATTTGCTGATGACAGTTTGATAATTACCATTTCATTTCACCAGTCGAGAAATTATAGAGTGGTGCAGGTATGAGATCAGAACCTGGAAGACGTTGCTGGTTCCTTCTAGATTTTCCCATGGGGCTTTTCAATTTATGAGTACAATAAAGCTTGTGGTAAACATTAATTAGACGATACAGTGTTGTTTTAATCTAAAACGTAAACTGCACACACTCACACTGAAAATGTAATTTTTGAAGCAGTAACATTTTTCAAAAACGTTTATTTGTAAAAAGTAACTAGATAAGACCGTTTGGATTGTGAATGTGTGCAGTTTACGTTGTACAACAAAACATCAACGTATCTTATGTTTACCACAGGCTTTATTTTACTCTACTGAAAAAAAAACCCATTATAAAACCCCATAGGAATTAGTTTTACAGGTTCTAACATCACATCTGCACCACTATATTTCTTTTGACTTGCACTTGATTCACAAACGTTGAATATTAAGATAATATTAATGTTGGCTGCAAGATACAGAGAGTAAGTTCACCCTAGACCGGAAGAGTGTATAGACATTTCTCAATACTTGTCTTTCTTTGGACTGAATAAAAGTCTCTGCTTCACATAGACAGATAGACTGCACTGTTTTTACAGCAAAACTCATCGACACCCTTATTTTTATTCTTGAAGCTAACATTTTGCCTGTAAGGTGATTTGATTCAGTGATTAGATGTTAGACTGTTGCCTTGAACATGAGAACATGATGGCGTGGCACTTCTCATCCGGTGTGCATCATATCTGAAGTAAGTGGTTTACCATTGGGTTTAGGTTTTCTGAACAAATTCTACTGAAAGTTGAGTCACTGTATAATTTAACCTTAGACATGTTGCTTCATTACAGTTAATCAGATAGGACAGACAAGATTGTTTCAAATTTAGCACAACATACACTTTTTTTTAAAGATTTATTTTTGGCATTTTTGCCTTTGTTATGACAGGACAGATCATAACTGACAGGAAGCGAAGTGGGAGAGAGATAGGGGGCGGGATCGGGAAAGGTCCCTGAGTCGGGATTTGAACACGAGCAGTGTTGCCAGATGTACGATAATTATCGTATTTGTACGATAATTTTGACCTCTGTACGATGTACGATCAATAATGAAAAAAATCCCATAATGTACGATAATTTCATAATTTTATGACAATTCAAATGATAGTAGTTGTAGTCATAGGGCTTCTATATTCATACACGAAATCGACTCATTACAGACACTCTAAATGAGCTCATGCACACCTGTGTGTTAAAGGGGTCATATGATGCGATTTCAATTTTACCTTTCTCTTTGAGTTCATGTCTGATACCACGCGCCAGCGTCACATGTTCATGAGGATTAGACTAATCATCCCATATTGAAAACATCACAAGTAAAATTAATCAGGTTTATAAAGATAAACATGGGTTTATTATAGCCCACCTACAATTTACATTTCAGTAACTTTTATTCTCGCTGTAGTATTCTTGTTGCCGCCGCCGCCACCATGTCGTGAAAGTGCGGTGTGTTTCGTTGTGAAAGCGAAACTACTTTGTTTGGCCTTCCAAAAGAGGACGAGGCGACCGCTTTGTCATGCCTGGAGCTGATCCGTGCTGGTCGCTGAGGAAATACATTAACTTCTCG
>NW_015657293.1:1180162-1203071 GCF_001515625.1 Sinocyclocheilus rhinocerous
CCACTGACTATTCAAACGCAAGTTTTTTGGGCAGTGTAGAGTAGCACTTGTTGTTTGTCATTTCTCCAATCACAAATGCAGACATGGTTTTATGTTTACGCGGCCCGATGCAACGCAACGCGTAAAAAGACAGTAGAAGTCAATATAATCCGTAATTATGGATTGCATACAATTATGGATTGCTGGATGCAACAAATGCCTCGTTTATAATGGGTTTTAATGTTTTTGTCTCGTCGCTCCGGCCGGACAGGGCATCACAATATGGTAAGGAGCTTAACATTTCCGTCACACGCTTGAGGTATTCGGCCAACGCACTGGATAGCTGGCAAATCAGAGCACACCTCGCTTTTCAGACCGATGAGCTTTGTAAAAATCGACGCGTTTCAGAAAGGCGGGGCATAGAGGAGAAACAATAATGTACAGTATGTGGAAAATAATGTTTTTTGAACCTTAAACGGCATAAACACATTTCATTACACCAAATACACAAAATAATGTTCTTTTTAGTAGCATCATATGACCCCTTTAAGAATGCAGGAGGGTGCCCTGCTTTAACGAGCACTGTTGCGGTCCATGACGGCAAGAACCCCCTCAACATCTGGCAACACGCAGGCTTCCGATGACAGCGGCTCAGATGTGGAGTTAACAGCTGAAGTCTGTCTACACTGGACGCGACAAAGCGAGTGTTAAAAATCATTTTAATACGTCATAAATAGAACGAGGCATCAGTTTACTGTCGGGGATGTGTCGTGTCATGTCGCTTCCACTGCAAACAGTCACTGATTATAATGGTTTCTATAGTATTTTGTCGCACTGCTCGCGTCCAATGTAAACACGGTACGCCTAGTTATCTATTGTGGTAATTTGCAGGTCGTG
The DNA here is from genome assembly GCF_001515625.1 of Sinocyclocheilus rhinocerous. Taxonomy (NCBI): domain Eukaryota; kingdom Metazoa; phylum Chordata; class Actinopteri; order Cypriniformes; family Cyprinidae; genus Sinocyclocheilus; species Sinocyclocheilus rhinocerous. Next base: position 1,181,039 of record NW_015657293.1, read on the forward strand.
TCAAAAAGTTGTTGGTTTAGATAAATAGCTGTATTCTGTACGTTTGACTCGTGTACGATCATTTTGAGCTTCTGGTACGATACTTGGACATTTTCAATCTGGCAACACTGAACACGAGACAGATTTACTCCACATGCTCAGTGCTTGAATGATTCATAGTACTAGACATAAATGAATCATTACAGACTAGTGTCTAGTACAAAGATCTGGCATCTGCATCAGCATGTAAGTTATGAAATCTGTCTGCTGTAAAGGAACAAACATGTCTTTGTGATCCACGCTACTATTACTCATAGCAAAGACTATAGCCTATATAGCAGCAAAACATGCATTACAAATCTCAGGTATTGTGTTATTAAAATATGGGTATACTTGATAGTTGAGGCAGCTATACAATGTGAAATCAATCTACTCACAGCCTACTTATATACACACTGGTTACCCAAACATAATACATTTTTACATATTAAAACAAACTGCTTCGTATACACCACAACAGTAGCCTACACTCGCGTGTGCCAGAAGTGACCACATTCAACTAGCCTAATTCAATCGAGGGCTAGAGCTCCATTAATATCCGTCAAATCGATTTAGGTCAGAGAAACACTAAAAGAATATGGGAAAAACGAGGTTAATTTTCAAATGATTATTTTTCAGACAAATATCAAAAAGTAAACCGCAATATACTAAACATCTAGAAATCAAATTGTATAAACATTTATAATCAAATAAACGAGTTTCACATATGAAAGTCTTGAGATGAGACACTTCTCTTTAAATATAAACAAGAAAACAAATTCTTACTTTGACTAGACAGGTTAACGCTGATTAAGGTAAGCAAAGCGTAAATCCAGATCAATTGGTGCACCATTATTCCTGCGAAATTAACGGGAACGACTTGTATTTACCGAAGCGTGGACTGTTTCCGTCATGAATATAAACAAAATCAGCTCTTTATAGTCAGGTGTGGAGTTCACCGTCTGTCAAAGACCTGTGACCTTACCTGGGTCACGCCCTTCAGAAGAGCTGTGCCATGTGACACGTTTCATGCGGACTGTTCATGCATATTCCCTCAGTAATAGCAAACACATATCTTAAGTGTACCTGACATATGTCAGAAAAAAATGAGCTCTGTAGTCACTCTTCATTTTTCTTAACTAACGGGACTAGGTGCCATAGGACGCGCTGTGCGCCTCTTTCTTATGAAGATTTCACTCCGCTGTGACAATTGTGACGCGCGTTCCGCACCAGAGTGCGATACAGTTAAAAATAATAACCATCCGCGATGTCAGCTGCTGACTAGTAATACGACCAGTCACTCAGCTTGTCATCTCACTCAGCAGTGAAGCTACACAGAAAGATGACAAATCCAGCGAATCAGTAGTTTGGTTACCAGATCTAGACTGCATTAAAGGCGCTAGTCTGTTGGTTATGGTGCTTGGTTAGACATAGCTTAGAATAAACACCGCCACCTGAAGGACTGCTTTATCACAGCTTCTGTGTGTGAAATAAGTGGTAAATATTGTATATATTGTTTTACTAGGTTTGTGAAGCAAATTACAGCGTTAAAATAATAAAGTTAAAATGATCAAATTAAAAATAAGCAAAGTAAAACAATAGACAACAGATTTGTCTACCATACATTGTACGGTTTATTTACGTTGGGTAGACATATGGATAAACACCGCCACCTAGAGGATTGTTTTAAATCACAGCTATGAGCATGTAGATAAGAACTATCAGTAAAAATCAGTGATCACATGGCTTCAGTCAAATTGTAATTCAGGTTTTTTTTTTTTATTAATAGAGAGACAGGGACATAGGTAGATAGATAGATAGATAGATAGATAGATAGATCTATCCCCAAATCACAGAGCGGATCTGCTGTCTCTACTGAGACGAGCCGTAGAGACAGGGACATAGGTAGATAGATAGATAGATAGATAGATAGATAGATAGATCTATCCCCAAATCACAGAGCGGATCTGCTGTCTCTACTGAGACGAGCCGTAGTAGTACAGCAGAGGGTCCAGAAAAACACTTGAGCTCCCCAAACACACAGCCAACAGGTAAGCCAAATAGGTATCCAACCCATTGCTTCCCATGGCTATACAAACACAGTGGTATAACAGGAAGCCATTGGATGGTGTAAAGCACACCACAAACTCAGTCAGCACAGCAGTTGCCATAATCGCAGCCCTCTTTCGGTTATCTGAGGAAGATGATGGTGTTGCTGAGTGATCATGTTTAGCACAGAGCACATAAATGATAGTAGAGTAGCTCACTAAGATGATGACCAGCGGCAGGAAGAAGTAGATGCAGGGGAGGATTAAGAACACAGATAAGTTCAACATCATTGAAGAATCTTCCTCCAACAAGTCAATGCAGGTGACTCACAGATTCTGGAAACTGAATGTTTGTCTCAATGTGAGAAGTGGTACTATGCCAGCAAATGCCAGCAGCCAGACTAATGTGCATATGAATGTGGCTTTCCTTGTGCTCCTCCAGGTCAAAGAGGCGATAGGAAACACTACAGCCAGCAGCCTGTCCACACTCATGCACATTATCAGCAGTATAGAGCAGTACATGTTTCCATAGTAAGTTGCATTAAGCAAACGACATGCCGCCTCACCGAACACCCAATCTGAAGCATTCAGCTGGTAGTGAATCTTCAGAGGCAGCAGCAGGGTGAAGAGCAGGTCCACACACGCCAGGTGAGACCTGTAGACCACAGCTGGTTTCTTCTCTCGGATCCTACAGGTGAACGTCACCATCGCCAAACCATTCAGGGGTACACTAAGGAGGACGACGAAGATGTAGATCGAGGGCATGAGGCGTGTGACCAGCAGGCCTTTGAGGAAGACAACAGACTCTTCTAAGATGTTTAATGTGTCAGAGATTGGTGCAGTTTTGTGATTGTATGATGCTGTGTCTGGAGTACTGCTCTCATTCGATGGTTGAGACCTCTCATTATGGCCTAAAAACCCACCAGTCACGTATTGGGTGTTCAGGAACTGTAACCAACACAACACATCATTAGTGATGTTCACATACTACAACCAGACAAAAATAAAATCAGCTTTAGCACATGAACAGCTACATATGTTGAATGAAAGAATATTACCAACATCAAAGTGTACTATCTATATGTCGAAGTGGCAATTTCATATGAATTACTACTGTTAACAAAACGTAAGGATGAAAACACATGAATGAGACCATACGAATTCATACAAATGTAAAATAGTTATTGCCTTGCAGTGTGTTGCATATTACTCTTACATACTGAAGAACGGTTCCGAGTAATTCTTATACTGCTGTACGATTCAGGACGCGGAACAGAGTCAGAATCTGTAATCAACACGAAAGACCGTTAAAAACCTCATAATACCATCAGACAACCATTTTGAGAACTTGGACACATTTGCAAAAAAGACTTTGATGGACATTTTTTAATACTGAAGGAATTTGTGTTCAAGCAATACTTCCTTCAATGCCAACAAAATCCATCAAGCCAAAAAAAAACTACAGATAACAGAGTTAGTCTCGTAATATGAAAAAATTAAAATTTATAAATTTATAAAAAGATTTCTATCACCCAACTGTATTATATACAGCACGGCGTTGTTATTGCCAACTAACACTAAAATGAAAATGATTAAAAATGTTTTTTAATATTGAAATAAAGCTGAAATAAAATATAAATATTAGATGAAAATGTGAACTTAAAAACTAACAACTAACTGAAAATTAATTTGAAGTACTACAATGACTAAACTGGAATGAAAAATAAATGATAGCAACATAAAAACTAAAACCAATAAAAAGCACCATAATTACTACAAATTAAAATGAATACTGAAAATATTATTACATTCTATAATAGTATATAAATAATTGTAAATTAACACTTCACGTCATATCAGCAAGACATAACTGACAAAATCTTGGAAATTTTTGATTATTTTTAAATGGTTCAAGGTTGAACTGAAGTACTTACCATTGCCTGCAGTGCATGTGTGCAGAACCATAATTAAAAGCAAGACCGTTTTCACTCCCATGATTACTGATCAGCTGGCAATGTCTAACTCTAGTAAATGTACATTAGAACAGCTTAAACTGGTAAAATTGGAAAACCCTAGATGGAGGCACAGCCGCTCAGTGTTGTGCTTGATTTCTGAGTGTGAAAATGATGACATCACTGGAAACTTCAACCTCAATCGAATGAAATTATTAGGAGATAAATTATAAATGATGATGGATGCTTGGGTGTGACTCCTGAAGGTCTCTATGCACTTTTTTCATTTTTTTAATCCGGATGTTGCATCTCCATGAAGAAAGGGTGCACATTTGCTCAGTCTGTGTGTTTATGAGAGAATTGTATTTTCAGACATAGGCCTATACTAATTCAGTTGATTGTTTTATCCTGTTTTAAAGGGGTCCTATTATGCTCTTTTACAAAGTCTTGATTTTGTTTTGGGGGTGTACTAGAACAGGCTCTCATACTAGGTTGTTCGAAAAACACACCTTCATTGACACAACACAATAGCTACATAAAAGTGTGCATACAGAGACAATGAACACCTACACTTTTAGAAGTGGGACCTTTTTTCACTTAAAGCAGATAAAACGGTGAAGTAAATTCTCGAATATTCTTTTTGCAAATATTATTTTAAAATATGCACACATGCACTGTTGTTTGTATGCGTAATATGTCGAAGACGCAAAACGTTTCTTATATTGTAACATTCAGTTAGAAATTAGCCTACCTGAATCAGAAATACTGTCAATTCAATTGAAAACAGCCATATTTGTGAAAAAAGTTGAGTAGTTTGCATTGCTGGATATTACTGTTGGTCATGTTTCAAGGGTTAGTTTACCCAAAAATGAAAATTCTGTCATTAGTTAATCACCCTCATGTCGATCTTAACCTGTAAGACCTTCGTTCATCTTTGGCACACAAACTAATATATTTTTGATAAAATCCGAGAGCTTTCTGACCCTGCATAGACAGCAAGGGTCCTACCACGATCAAGGCACAGAAACATAGCAAGGATGCTGTTAAAATGGTCCATGTGACATCAGTGGTTTAACTGTAATTTTACAAACAAAAATAAACAATAAAACAAAAATAACGACTTTATTCAACGATTTCTCTTCTGGGACAGTCCTCCACCATTATCGACACCTTCATTTTTGAGATACAAACTAAATGCATTTCAATTGTTGTGTTAAAAATACAATGTTTTCAAGCTTTAGGGGCGCAATATGATTGCATACATGCTATATGTTATATATATCTATGTACATGCAAAGACCAACATTAAAAACAAACATTCCAGTCATTTAGCACAGACTATGCATTTATAAATTTACAAAAAAAATCACCATCAATTCACACCTGAATGTGAGCCTGACTGTACTCGCAGCTCAGGTTGGAGGATTTTGTTTGACTGTTTGTGTTTGATGGTGTGGTTATGCTTTTTGTCTTCCTCCACCAGATCAGAGAGCTGATTTGCTCTCTGCACTGAGACGAGCCATAGTAATATAACAGAGGGTCCAGAAAAACACTTGCGCTCCCCAAACACACAGCCATCAGGTAGTATTTCCCCTCCTCACTGCTGCCTCCGGTGGCTAAACGAACACAGTGGTACAACAAGATGCCATTGGTTGGTGTAAAGCACATTACAAACTCCATCAGAACAGCTATAGCCATAATCGCAGCTCTCCTTCGCTTGTCTGAGTATGATGTTGCCAAGTGATCATTCTTTGTAGTGAGCACATATATGATGGTAGAGTAACTCACTAAGGTGATGATCAGAGGCAAGAGGAAGTAGAGGCAGGAGAGGATGGAGAACAGGTATGCATACACCTGTGTGTGATACAGCACGTCATGGCAGGTGACGCCCACATCCTTTATCTTGAATGTTTGTGTTATGGAGAGAAGTGGCACTGTACCAGCGAGCGCCAGCAGCCAGACCAGCACACACACACATGTGGCTTTCCTTGTGCTCCTCCAGGTCAGAGAGGCGATGGGAAACACCACGGCCAGCAGCCTGTCCACACTCATGCTCATCATCAGCAGTATGGAGCAGTACATGTAGCAGTAGTAAGCTGCACTGAGCACACGACACGCCGCCTCACCGAACACCCAATCTGAAGCGTTCAGCTGGTAGTGGATCTTCAGAGGCAGCAGCAGGGTGAAGAGCAGGTCCACACACGCCAGGTGAGACATGTAGATCACAGCTGGTTTCTTCTCTCGAATCCTACAGGTGAACGCTACGAAGGCCACAGTGTTCAGGGGCAAACTAATGAGGATGATGATGATGTAGAATGAGGGCATGACGCGTGTGACCAGCAGGCCTTTGAGGAAGTCAACAGACTCGTCTGAGATGTTGTATGTGTGCTGTGTAGTCTTGTTGCAATCCACTGCATTCAGATCAGTGCTGTTACATGGCTGGTCTTCAAGAATACGGATAATGATTGGATCTGTAAACAAACATGCAAAAATAAATAAATAAATTAAAACAAGAACAACCGTGAAACTTCTCAACACCACCAGATAAATATAGGTGAACAGAAGGCTTTTCACACTTGAAATAGCTAACACTTAGTCATTCTAAACCCCAGGTAAATGGAATTCTGGGTTACCGTGCTTCGAGTTTCACAATGCTCATAATTTACCCAGTGTTAACAATTAATGCAGTCTATTCATATGTGGATGTTTCACACTGTACATTCCTAAACACTGGGTTAACGTTTTAATGTTCAATTTTGTGATGTTAGTGTCATTGAATGAATGGTCAATGACATTATTCATCCTCATATTATATAATGCCAATTGTACTACCAAGTTTTCCTGAATAGATATTTCGCTATGAACAATATTAATGTCACGAATCCTGTCCATGAACTCCCGTCCCCTTGCCACCAGAGGTCGCCCTCCCATTATATTGACTCTCACACCACACAGACTGTTTATCTGTGTGAAAAGCTTTTAGGGTGATGGTGTTGGTCTAAACAATTCATCCTAGAAAAAAAATTTGTTTACAGTAAAAATACTGAATCAGAACCTATGTTTTCTGTGTGACTTCTAGAGTTGTTTGCCTCACCTGTGATTCCAGAATATTTAAAATATCCTCAAATCCTCTAAATACTCAAAAACTGTCCAGTCATTTACTGTACAATATGCATCGCACTTCCTTTTGGAGTAAAAATTTGATTATGAACTGTAGTGACGATTTTACATCACACATCACATGAAGAGCTCAGATGTTACAAATTGCTTCTGGAGGTCTGGAAACTTTACCTGCAAACACTGCTATGGAATCGATAACGGATGAGAATATGGAAAAGTTTGTGGCATAATTTAGAGCATAGCTTCCAAAATAGTCTCTGGAATAATTTCCATACAGCATCCCATCCGAAAAGGAATCATTTTCTCTTGTCTCATTGGTCTCTGCCATAACAGAGAAGTTGCGTCCAGAACCAGCTGTAACAAAACAAACAAAACGTTAAAGGCAGGGTAAGGAAATTTGGTTCAAAAACATTTTTGTTATGCTGGTTGAAAATCTCTTTACATCCCAATAGCAATCACTAAGTTAAGTGGTATAATTCAATTCAAGTTTATTTGTATAGCGTTTTTCACAATACAAATCGTTGCAAAGCAGCTGTACAATATGTTTCTACAATATATTTAGTAGTAGCTTATCAGTGGTGACTATGTCAGTAAATGTACATATGGCAGAAATGTGCGGAAAAATCAATTAAAGACGTAATCAAACAGACTATGAACAATATTAATGTCACGAATCCTGTCCATGAACTCCCGTCCCCTTGCCACCAGAGGTCGCCCTCCCATTATATTGACTCTCACACCACACAGACTGTTACACATCACCCTGAACTACATTTCCCATGCTCCATTGCACTAATCACAAGCTCACCTGAAACCAATCACACACAGCTGCTACCAATAACACACACTATATAAATCAGTCTCACACCACCATTCAACGCCGAGTATTGTATAGCGTTTATCACTCATAGCGATAGCTACTCTACGGAGCCATTTCTAGTTCTAAGTTCCAAGTCATAGTCTTGCCCTGCCTGCTTTCCCGTGTTCAGATTCTTGCCTGTGTATTTTGTATTATCCTTTCGTCTTGCCATTCGGACTATGTTTGCACCTTGCCTGGACTATTGCTCATGTTGTGTCCTGTCACGGCTATGGAGGCCGTCTGTGAACTCTCTGCCTGTCCTCTTACGGCTATAGAGGCTGCTTTTGAACTTTTGTCCTGCTCTGGATCAGCCGATGAGGCCATCTCTGAACTCTCGTCCTGTTCTGAATCAGCCATGGAGGCTGATTGTGAACAGTATGTTCGTCTAAGGGCTGCTAATGAATTTGTTTCTGAATTATCTGTCTGCCCATTAATTTCAAATAATATGTCTGATACACCATCTGTTTGTCCAGTTTCAGTACTGAAATATCTACCAGTCCAGTTTCAGTTAACACACCCACTTTTGAACGGTCAGTCTATCCCATATCAACCCATGAGTCTGTTTGTGAACTGTTTCTGAATTATCTGTCTGCCCATTAATTTCAAATAATATGTCTGATACACCATCTGTTTGTCCAGTTTCAGTCACTGAAATATCTACCAGTCCAGTTTCAGTTAACACACCCACTTTTGAACTGTCAGTCTATCCCATATCAACCCATGATGTTTGTGAACTGTCTGCCCATCCAGTTTCAGTCAGTGAGCCTGTTTATTTACTGTCAACCCAACCAGTCTTTGTTAATGCACCCAATCTTGAACGGTCTGCCTGTCCAGCCACTCTCAAGGAGACCAACACGGAACTTTCAGCCCTGTCTGTCACAGCCCAAGAACCCACCTCTGTACTCTTAACCCTGCCTGTCATGAGCCCAGAAAATAAGAACGCACACCATGTCTGCCCTGTTAAACCTGTCACAGCCAATCCAGTTCCTGTCCTGTCTATCAAGCTCAAGGAGACTGTTAAAGAACTATCTGCATGTCCTGTTCCGGCCCTTGAGACCGTAAATGCACTGTCTGTCTCCTGTGTTTCAGTTTTCCCTAGACTCCAGTTCCTGCCATGGGTTCCTGATCACTCTGGCCCGCCGTGGTGGTCTTCTGCTTCGTCTGCTCCGCCGTGGTGGTCTTCTGTCTGGTTATGGTGGGCTTCTGCTCCATCTGCTCCGCTGTGGTGGTCTTCTGTCTGGTTCTGGTGGGCTTCTGCTCCGTCTGCTCAGCTGTGGAGGTCTTCTGCTCCGTATGCTCTGCCCTGGTGGGCTCCTGCTCTGTCTGCTCCGCCCTTGCTCCCTGCTCTGCCGGTTCCATCCTGGTTCTTTGCTCCGTCCTGGCATCCTGCTTCGCCGGTTTCGCCTGTGTGCCCTGCTCTGCCGGCTCTGCTTCAGTCCCCGGTCTCTCCACTTCCACGTGGACCTGACCCTCCGTCCCTCCCCCTGTTCCGCCTCTGCTCCACCGCCCTCCTGGATTATGAGTTAGGAGCGTCTGGAAGCCGCTCCTTGGGGGGGGTCTGGCTATGTCACAAATCCGGTCCATGAACTTCCATCCACAGGCGTAGGACCATAAAATGTTCGTCCAATCAAATGTTCGGTCCGAACATTATGATAGGCTGTCCTGCCTGCCTGTCAGATATGTATTTGCATACCTCTGCGCACCCTGTTTGCGCAGAAATTATACGTCATCAGCGCATTCCAGCGAGAATGGAAGGTGCTATTATTGTAATATTATGCTCTTTGTACTGTGATGTTTTCTCACTGTTGAATGAGACATGAGGTAATCTGACAGTGTTGCATTCAATCCTCCACTAACGCCGTTTGTAATCATGTCGCAGGTTAGTCTCTGGTCTGCCTAAGCGCGTTTGTGTGTTTTGGGGGAGGCGTGGCTTTGCAGAGCGATTATGCAGAGAGGGTATGGGGATCTTGCTTTAAAAGCTAACTTGCTATCGCTAGCCTTTCCAAAATTCCCTACCCTACCTTTAAGTTTTGATGGCATTACCAGACAAATAAAGTAGACTATGACACGTTTGCTATAATGAATGAATGAGGTATTTATATAGCGCTTTATTGTGTATTGCTGTACGAGAAGTGCCATGGGATTTTTAATGACCATAGAGAGTCAGGACCTCAGTTAAACGTCTCATAAGAGGCCTTGAAGAACTTGTTTATCTTAACTCCAGTCAAAACACAAGGCCATCTACTGTAAATAGTACTGTTGGAGTAAGTAAACTTATGTTTTACACTTGTGAATTGATTGCATGCAATGACATACTTGCCAAAATGTTTAAGAATTATTGTGCTTTGTGTTTATCATCAACAGCTTAGAACAGTCAGAATTGATCAAATGTGAACAAAATATACCAACAGGATTAATTTATTACAGCTTCTGTGCATCATGTTAAAAATAGACCTAATAATAATAATAATAATAACCTGTTATTATTATAATTAACCTGTAGCCTATTCCTAATTTCCCTGGTTCATTGTTTTTCCTTGGCTGTGTTTTGCCTTCGGACTGTCTATCTGGTTTTTGATTGTTTGCTGCCTGCCCTGACCATTGCCTGTTGTTTGGATTACTGTACTCTGTTGCCTTGCCTCTGCCATTGACGTTTGCTGGTGTTTTGACCCTGAATGTTGTTACTACACTCTTAATAAAGCCTTGCATTTGGATCCTCCAACTCTGTTGTCATGCCTCCCACTGTTACATTAACAAATGTGGAAGTGAAACGTTATCTAAATATTGCAAAAGATATGTATGACACGACTAGACAACTGTTACATGTCCCTTCTGCTTTTAATCAGATACACTCAACAAACAGTGGCATTTTAACAATTGATGCAAGATGTAAACTTAGAACTTACTCACATAAACTTACCTTCGTGTGGTTAAAAAAACACAAGATTTTCGTTCAACTTCATCTTTTAATGAAACCTGAGAGGTTTCTGTCCATCCATTGAAAGTCTAAACAACCAGCACTTGGAAGATTCAAAAAGACTTCGTAAAATGAATCCATATGAATTTAACCATTTAATCTGGTTTAATTAAGTCTTGTGAAAGAGATACGTTCCCTGGCTGTATATGATGAACACACGTTATTTTTGTGTTCGTAATTTAGGTGTAGACATTCATTGGAGGGAGCGAAACTTCTCAGGTTAAAATATAATTTTTTAAACTTTGTGTTTCACAAATTAACGAAAGTCTTTTGGGTTTGGAACAACATGACAGCAAAATTGCAGTAAACCCCACCTCTACCTGGTAACCTTGAACTGAGTTCATCAGACGTCTGGGTTGAAGACTTGTCATCAACTGGCTCATCAGTCTGTTCAAAGCTGCTTACAGAGCTCTCTGCAATCAAACAGGCCAAAACACCATCAGTGAAAACACACAAGCTACTTAAGGGAATTGGGTCCCATTTACAATGTTAAGATAAATCCTTCCTGTGAGCACTATTAGCAGCCCACCTCTTAGCAGTCAGTTCAGTGGCCCTTAGCTCTGGGCCCATATGCAAAAATCATGTGTATGGGCCCCTCCAAACGTTATAGGTTAATGTGGGCTCCAATGCTCCTTACTGTTGACTTTTCTGAGGTAAATAATATTACATGACTATTCACAAGCTGTTTTACTGATGGTATAAATGCTTGGAAATAATATTTGACATTCTTTATTTGTAGCGCACCAGCCACCCAATAATCGCAAGCATGTTTTTTTTTACTTTTAATATAGGGCATGACTCATTATAGGGCATGTCACTTTTAATATAACACAAATCAATTAAATTCTGTCAATTTTGCCATGAAACACAAACAATAAATGTGTTTTCCTGCTCTTTAATGTAGTGTGAGATCACTGTATTACAGTTAAAGTGGCATGTGAATCAGTCATTTTTTCCTCTTTTCTACAGCATGAAATAAACATGAATGAATATCAGAAGACATGTTGAAAAAAATCAGAACAACTTAATAAAAATGAATGCCTCATGTAGGCTAATCGATCAATCAGTGTTTTGAAAATCATCAATAAAACAGCTTGTGAATAGTCAAAACAGTCATAACATAACATTTACCTCAGAAACGCCAACAATATAACTTTGCCAGCATTGTTTTATTACTTTCATAAATCAGCCAGTTAACCACCACACCTTTTTTGTTTTTGGGAGTAGGTTGAATTTTCACATTAATTAACTTTATTCACGCAATATAACAACTTCGTAATTTTGACTTTATTCTAAAAATATTATGGCACTAAATGCTGCCATATTTACTAAATTACTTAATGCAAACACACTCTTGGCACAGCGGACCAAGATGCAAAAAGACAGAAAGAAAGAAAAAACTACTCACTACTCACATTTGTGTTGCAATTTATTTAATTAAATTAAATTTCTTACGGCAAATTCATCCACAATGTCCTTGGTGTTTAATTTAAGGCTTTGTGTATTCTCAATGGAAAGAATGGCTACTTTTGATAGATAAAAGAGAATTAAAATGAAAGAAAGAGTTGGTTAATTTTATGCAGATTGTTTAAGATTCTGAAGAAAAACAGAAAACTAACTCCTAAGACATGCAGGCTTATAAAGCATTGCTAAGAGTCCAGTGCTCACAGGAAATGACCATTTGATGTGACCTAAACACAATGAAGGCTCTTTATGTAAAATATAATGTCAGAAAGTGGCATTACAGCAACACTTTACATTAATTTGTGGATGTCAGTGTGTTGTAAATAATTCATATGAATTTCAAGCACGAATGTTAAAATAGCATGCAGTATTTGTCAATGGTGGGACATTCAAATTGATAGTTCACCCAAAAATATCTTAAGATATTTTTAAGAATGTTGGTAATCAAACAGTTTTGGCTACCATTGACTTCCATTTTACGGACAAAAATTATGACATTTCTCAAAATATCTTCTTTTATTTTTCACTGGATAAAGAAATTCATGCATGTTTAGAACAACAATAAGGGTGAGTAAATTATGAAAGAAATTTTATATTTTGGTAAACTATCTTTTAAGTGCAGTTTAACCTTGTTGTTCCAAGACATACAACGCCTCACTGAATTTAAATTTCTGTTTAAATTTGTTGTTTACATTTGTTTTTGCAGAACTACACATATATTCACCTGTGTACATAGAAAAATGATTACTATGTTGTTTGTATCATGGTAATATGGTGTTTTGAAGTTAATATGGTAATTTGAGTACCATACAAATACCACAGTATATGAAAATGAAGCCAGTTTAAAGTAAAAAAATACCATTGTAATTAAAATTATACCATAGTATATGAAAAAGAAGCCAATAAAATAAAAAAAATATTTCTTTAAGCTATCACACAATTTAAACCAGCAATACACAAAACAAGCTTACTTACACACATAATATGATACAGTCAAGGTTTCATCTACATAGTTAAACACTATCAAAAGACTGCGATTAAAAGTCAAACTTCTGTCATGCACTACTGCACTGATTTACTTACCGTTAAAGGTGGCAGTGCATGCATGCAGAAGTATAATGGAAAACAAGATAGTTTTGACCGCCATGAGTACGGATCAGAGATCACTTTCTTAACTGTACAAATCTCTGTACAGACACTGCTTCTTCACTCTCTGAGTGCTCAGTCTCTTCTGTGAGGAGAGGCTTGGATTTATATACTGTGACATCACTGGGTCCCCCACCCTCCACTGAACCCAAATTCATTCCTATTCATTGCTACAACCTACAGAGCGAATGAGAAATCAAGGCGTAATTAACAGACACTCGCAGTATACTCGCAGCTCAGGTTAGAGGATTTTGTTTGACTGTTTGTGTTTGATGGTGTGGTTGTGCTTTTTGTCTTCCTCCACCAGATCAGAGAGCGGATCTGCTCTCTGCATTGAGACGAGCCATAGTAATATAACAGAGGGTCCAGAAAAACACTTGTGCTCCCCAAACACACAGCCATCAGGTAATATCTCCTCACTGCTGCCTCCGGTGGCTAAACGAACAACAAGATGCCATTGGTTGGTACAAAGCACAGCACAAACGCCACAATACATTTTCTGCTCTGCAAAACATCCGCTCACCTTAAAGCCTATTGTCAATCTGTTCATTTTAAAGGTCTTTGTATTAATAGGATGAACAATATATTTAGTTTTTCTTGTTTTCACTCGTGAGTTTGTTTAATTTCCAAGAAATGGGTGCAAATTTGCTCAATACATGTGTTTGTGAGAGTATTGTCTTTTCAGCCATATACAGGAATGGAGTGGAACACATTGTATTAGTACAGGTAGGCCTGCAAAACATATAACACACAGCATAAGTAATAATTTATGGATATACTGTAAACAATATCATTTATATTAAACAATAACACTGAAAACAATAAATAAATCAAAATAATAATACTAGACTGTAGAACATTTATATACAATACAATACAATAGTGGATTTAACATCAAAATTTAAAGTCTAACCTTAAAATGCATGCTTTTTATGTATCCTTCTCACTTTGGTGAGTTAATAAAAATATTAGTAACACTTTAGTGTCCAATTCTCACTATTAACTTGGTTATTAGCATGAATATTACTGGGATATTGGCTGTTTATTATTACTTAAAAAGCACATATTAATGTCTTATTCTGCAAGACCTTATTCTAAATCCTTAATCCTACCCAATATTTAAACTTAGCAACTACTTTACTAAGTATTAATAATAAGCAGTAATTAAAGTATATAGTTAGTTCATATTTAATAGTTAGTTAATAGTGAGAATTGGACCCTAATCTAAAGTGTGACCAGAAGAATTTATGTAGTTATCTATTATTTATTTGAAAGAATTAAAATAACCATTTCATGTATATCCTTGTATCATTTATTAACTTTGATATAGGATTTAGAAAGTAATTAGTAATAAGTAATTAAATACTTTTTGGAGAGAGTAATTTGTACAGTAATCTAATTCCACTGTTGAAGATGTAATTAGTAACTAGTAATTAATTACTTTTTTAGAGTAACTTACCCAACACTGATAACAATTACTAAAAATTAAAAAAATACTGAAAATACAAAACATTAATGAATACTATAATAGCATATAAATAATTCTAAAACAACTCTTCATATCACATCAACAAGAACTGGCAAAATCTTGGCATTCAGAAGTTTTATAATATTTTTAAAGGGTTAGTTCACCCAAAAATGATAATTAGCCCATGATTTACTCACCCTCAAGGCATCCTAGGTGTATATGACTTTCTTCTTTCAGACAAATCCAATCGGAGTTATATTTAAAAAATGTCCAGGCTCTTTCAAGCTTTATAATGGCAGTGGGTGGGTGTTTTTGATCAACAGTCCAAAAGAAGTCCAATAAAGTGCATCCATCCATAATAAAACATGCCTCACACAGCTCCAGGGGTGAATAAAGGCGTCCTGTAGCGAACTGATGTGTTTTTGTAAGAAAAATATCCATATTTAAAACGTTAGAAACAGTTTTCTCTAACTTCCGCTGTCGTACACGCAAGTCGTTCCGGGCGGATGATGTAGGACGTATGCTTGGCGCATGCGCCGGTGAGAATATGCTGAGATATGTCTCGTGAGAACCAATATTTGTTTACAGGAGCAAAGGAAGCAACGTT
This sequence comes from Sinocyclocheilus rhinocerous, assembly GCF_001515625.1. Lineage (NCBI taxonomy): Eukaryota > Metazoa > Chordata > Actinopteri > Cypriniformes > Cyprinidae > Sinocyclocheilus > Sinocyclocheilus rhinocerous. The sequence continues at coordinate 1,196,698 of NW_015657293.1, forward strand.
TCCTTACTTTAGCAAAGGAAAACCAGTCTCCTCTTGGCTTATATCGAAATCCTCCGACATTTTTCTTTACAAAACCTCGTTTTGTACCTCCAATTCATGACTGGCGTTTTGTTTTGCTGTCTCTCCTCCTCGCTTCCGCGTTCGGCACTTCTCACCAGCGCATGCGCTACACATACATCCTACGTCATCCGCCCGGAACGGCTTGCACGTACGATAGTTAGTGGAAGTTAGCGAAAAGTGTTTATAACGTTTTAAATATGGATATTTTTCTTACAAAAACTTTTTGAATTCTTTTTGATTCGCTACAGGAGGCCTTTATTCACCCCCCCGGAGCCATGTGTGGCACTGTTTATTATGGATGGATGCGCTTTATTGCACTTATTTTGGACTGTTGAACAAAAACACCCATCCATGTCATTACAAAGCTTGAAAGAGCCTGGACATTTTTTTAATACAACTCCAATTGGATTCGTCTGAAAGAAGAAAGTCATATACAGCTAGAATGCCTTGAAGCTGAGTAAATCATGGGCTAATTTTCATTTTTGGGTGAATTAACCCTTTAAATGGTTCATGGTTAAACTAAAGTACTTACCATTGCCTGCAGTGCATGTGTGCACAACTATAATTAAAAGCAATCACTCTCATGATTACCGATCAGCTGGCAGTTTTTAATTCTATTAAATGTACATTAGAACAACTTAAAATGGTAATATTCGAGAACCCTAGATGGAGGCGTTGAGATGGAGGTGTTGTTCTTGATATTTGAGTGTGAAATAATGATATCACTGGATCCTTCAGCCTCAATCGATTGCAGTTATTAAGAGATAAATTATGAATGATGTTGGTTGTTTGGGTGTGACTCCTGAAGACCTCTATGCATTTTCATTTTTTTCATCCGGATGGTGCATCTCCTCGAAAAAAGGATTCAAATTTGCTCAGTTTGTGTTTGTGAGGGTATTGTATTTTCAGACATTTATTAATTAATTCAGTTAATAGTTTTACCCTGTTTTAACACAGGTTTGTATGAATATGAAACGCAACAGCATCTAAACTTAAGTTAGAATCCACCATGGCAGTCTCTGTATGAATGTAGGCATGGATACTATTAATGATCAAATGGCTTCAGTCAAATGGTATTACAGGTTTTATTTATAAGGTTTTATTTATTATTAATATATATTTTTAACAGAGTGATATGGATGACATGCATTAATGTCTATAATAATATATAAATAATATGCATTATCAACAATATTCTCCAACAACCTTCATTGACACAACACAATAGCTACATAGTGTTAATATAAGTGTGCATACAGAGACGATGAACACCAACACTTTGGGAATGGGGGCCTGTTTTCCCTTAAAGCATAGATAAAACAGTGAAGTCAATTCTTGTATATTCTGTTGCAAATAATATTTTATGTACAGGTAAATATGCACACAAGCACTTTTATTTGTATGCCTAATATGTCGAAGACGCAAAACTTTTCTTGGCTCGTTACATTCAGGAATTACATGAATTGTAAAGACACTTTAAATTCAATTAAAAATGGCCATATCTGAGAAACAAATTCAGTAGTTTGCGTCGCTGGATATTACTGTCGGCCGTGTTTAACATTTCTATTGTAAAACAACTGTCAAACACTGTTAAATTATTTTGCTATTTACATCTCGCTTTGTTTTAACGTTAATGCTGACGCTTTGCGTTGAAATTTATGCTCTGCTTCTGTGAACCCCACCTACTGTACTTTTATTTGATTGGCCATCTCTAAACATTTTGACATTGATGAGTGTTGTTGGACTGCTGAGGCAGACCAGCCTAAAAATGTCACTCATAAACTTTTTTGTTCTCTATTTTTAATTATTTGGAGGACTTGCAGTGAACTTGTCAAGCAAACAGAGATGCAGCTCAGAATATGGCTAGCTGTTGTTTTAAGAGAGATCAACTTTGTTTTTTGTTTTTATTTTTACTGTGCAGCTGTAGTGCAGTGAGAGGAATTCATGTGTTTGGCAGCTTTTTTGTTCTTTTTTTTTGCTTTCTTGCACCAAAACACAGAGCAGATCTGCTTTCTGCATTGAGACGAGCCGTAGTAGTATAGCAGAGGGTCCAGAAAAACACTTGCGCTCCCCAAACACACAGCCAACAGGTAAGCCGCATATGATGAATCTCCCTCGCGGTGGCCTCCATTAGCTAAATGAACACAGTGGTACAACAGGATGCCATTGGTTGAAGCAAAGCACACCACAAACTCAATCAGCACAGCAATAGCCATAATAACAGCTCTCTTTCGCTTGTCTGAAGATGAAGATGATATTTTTAAGCGATCAGATTTTGCACTAAGTGCATATATGATGGTGGAGTAGCTCACAAAGGTGACGACCAGAGGCAAGAAGAAGTAGAGGCAGGAGAGGATGGAGAACAAGTACACATAATACACTACTGTAGGGTCATTTTGGCGTAGTACATCATGGCAGGTGACGCCCACATTCTCAGTCTTAACCGTTTGACTCATTGAGAGAAGCGGCACTGTACCAGCGAGTGCCAGCAGCCAGACCAGCACACATACACATGTAGCTTTCCTTGTGCTCCTCCAGGTCAGAGAGGCGATGGGAAACACTACAGCCAGCAGCCTGTCCACACTCATGCTCATCATCAGCAGTATGGAGCAGTACATGTAGCAGTAGTACGCTGCACTGAGCACACGACACGCCGCCTCACCGAACACCCAATCTGAAGCATTCAGCTGGTAGTGGATCTTCAGAGGCAGCAGCAGGGTGAAGAGCAGGTCCACACACGCCAGGTGAGACATGTAGATCACAGCTGGTTTCTTCTCTCGAATCCTACAGGTGAACGCTACGAAGGCCAAAGTGTTCAGGGGCAAACTAATGAGGATGATGATGATGTAGAATGAGGGCATGAGGCGTGTGACCAGCAGGCCTTTGAGGAAGACAACAGACTCTTCTAAGATGTTTAATGTGTCAGAGATTGGTGCAGTTTTGAGATCATATGATGTTGTATCTGGAGTACTGCTCATATTCAATGGTTGAGACCTCTCATTACGGCCTAAAAACCCATCCAGAGGAGGTAAAAAGCAGTCAGAACCTGTAACCAACACAAAACACAAGTAAATTTCTCATACTACTACCAGACAATAACAAAATCAATTTTAACACATGAACAGCTACAGTACATATGTTGAATGACTCAGGGAATGGTGTAGTTTGTAGATTGTCAATGTACCCTGAATATTACCAACCTGAAAATGTAAGTATTCTACGAGGAGGCGATTTTGTATGCATTTGTACAATATAAATCATACAAAAACATACCATTATTAAAAAAAAAAGTAATAGTGGTCCCCTAAACATATATCCTAACTGTCAGTGGTTATAGTTATGAATTGCCATGTGATTGTGTTGCATATTACCGTTATGTGTTGATGAAGAGTTCAGATTAATGCTGTTTCTGTTGAAAGATGGAGGCGGAACACAGTCAAAACCTGTAATTAATACAAAAGACCATTAGTGGAAACTCTCAGTCATGATACAATTAGACAATAATTAAAAGGAGGACACATTTTGCAAAAAGGATTTGATGGAGATTATGTAATACTAAAGGAATTCAGATTCAAGCTTCGGGATATTTATAGTGCATAAATACACTTTATGGTGCTTGTGAGGGATGATAGATGAAATATGATACAGCAATTGGCAATGTTACATGAAACCGACACCACTGATAGAAACCAACTAACAATAGTTACAGTGCTTTATTGTGAAATATACTTCACGGCAAACAAAATCCATCAATGAAAAACAGATGTTATACACTAACAACCCATAAAAAGCTGTTACTCTCACAATATGAATAGAATAAAATAAAATGAATAAATAATCAGATTTCTATCACCCATCTGTGTTATATACTACAAAAATCGGAATTGAGCACTAAGGCTCGCAGTGTGAAGCCTGTCTTAACAGACTCCCTAAAAGGAGCGGTGCGTTTGGTGTGGGGTAATTGAGAATGAATGGGGGAAAGTCATGTGAGAGGAGGCATGCTTCCATTGCGATATGATTGGATATGACTGGTTGTAGTCGGCTGTGATTGGTTCATGCAAAAAATCCCGGCTCTTGTATCTGTGCGCGTGCTGTGTTTGCGAACCAGTCTGAATGAAAAATATAATGGCATTAATGGGAAGACTAATAAAGAAGTAAACAATTCACACACGTATATGAATAGACATATGAATAAACACTGCCACGTAGAGGATTTGTGTATCACCGTTTCTGTGTAAAAGTGTGAAATGGAAATTCTGTCTGCATTTACTCACCCTCTTTTAATTCATCTTGAGAGTTTTCTGTCCCTTCATTAAAAGTCCATGCAACCAAAACTTGGAAGATCCAAAAAGCTCAAAAAGGCATCGCAAAACTAATCCACATGAATTGAGCTGTTTAATCTGAGTCTTGTGAAGAGATACGTTTCGACAACGACTCAATATTTGTGTTCGTAATTTAGGTATGGACTTTAATTGCAGGGACAGAAACTTCTCAGGTTACAGTATACATTTTTTACTTTGTTTTTAAAAGATTAACCAAAGTCTTTTGGGTTTGGAACAACATGACCACCTCTTCCTGGTGACCCTGAAACGAGTTTAACAGACATCTGCGTTGAAGACTTCTTGTCATCAATTGGCTCATCAGTCTGTTCAAAGCTGCTTACAGAGCTCTCTGCAATCAAACAGACCAAAACACCATCAGTAAAACATTCAAACTACTAAAGGGAATTGGGTCCCATTTGCAACACCTCTACCTGATGACCCTGAACCGAGTTCATCAGACATCGTTGAAGAATCGTTGTCATCAATTGGCTCATTAGTCTGTTCAAAGCTGCTTACAGAGCTCTCTGCAACCAAAACAACCATCAGACTACTAGTTGGGGACTTGTGAAAACACACAAACTACTAAAGGGGATTGGGTCCCATTTGCAAAGAGGCCTTGATTACAATGACAAGCTAAATCATTTCCTGTGAGCACTATTATCAGCCCATCTCTAAGCCATGGGCGTTTCCTCTGAGGAGGCAAAAAGTTAAAGGCAAAAAATATTAGATGAGAAACAAATTCATAATACAAAAAATAAAACAAAGCAAATATTGCAAAATATGACATAAAGTGTATAAATCACTTGTTTTTCAAAAAAAAAAAATTGTCCAACAGCAACACCAGCAGGTAAATTACAGCTGGAGTCCGCGTCTCTCTTGCCTCCTCTGAGCCCACTGTTCACACTGGAAATCTGATATTGGCTACATTTAAAACAACAATCATTAAGTTTATATGGACAACAATATTCTGATAACACGATTAAGACACTACTCTGATTAAGAATCTACCATGTAAACAGAGATTTTTGATTACCTTAATCCGGCTAAAGTCATACTCGAAGTAAACACAAATCGAATTAAGACATGTGGAGTATTCCTATTTTAGTCTCATTATCAAAGTGCAGTATAGACATGTTCACACCTTAATCACACTATTACCGTCATGTAGGACTTTTCACTGCATTTTGCGACAGGATACACACACGGCAGTGGTAAACCATTTTAACAGCAAACAAAAGAGCATGGCTCTTACTCGGGGACATGCAAATGTTTTCTTTCCATTCGGCATCATCAAATTCCATTAAAAATCCACCAGTCCTTACTTCGTCCAGTACCACTGAGTTTGTCGTGGGGGCGTGAATGAAATGCTACAGAATGAAAGGACAGAAGAGGCCTGTTGCTGGAGAATTTTTATTCACCGTTTTCTGTTTGCACGTATAGCATGACAAATAATTAACTGCACTTGAAATACCCAAAACTGTATATGGTACCATAATTAAGATTAACTGTACAGGGATGTTGATACATGAAATTCTGGAGGGAACATCAGATAGTGTCACGTGGAGATGTTAACCGTGTGCTATTAATTGATCTATGTACTATAACTGTAACATGTGAGCTGGCTAGAAATGAATGCCACGACGAAGGAACAGAGTCAACAGGGTATTTAATCATGAATCCAGGAGTAAATCCAACAGTCAGCAACACAAATGCAAATCAACATCAATAGCAGACAAAGGACCAGGGGCCTCATGTATAAAACTTTCCGTAGATTTTATCCTAAAAGTGTACGTATGCACAAAAGCTAGATTTGGCGTACGCACAAACGTTTTCAGATTTATAAAACCATGCCGTACGCCAGAACCTACGCAAAAATCCTTTTATAAATCCCTGTCAGCGGAAGATTGTGCGTACATGCATCTCCTCCCCAAAATCACCATATATGGAGCTTACAACGCCTAGTTTTACTATGCATAACCTCATCTGCATATC
>NW_015657293.1:1203274-1203790 GCF_001515625.1 Sinocyclocheilus rhinocerous
AGGGGTAGGGATTGGGTTTAGTCTATATTTTTGGACAGTAATGTTGATCCAGGATAAACAAAAGATGTTGATCCAGGAACATGTCTTACTTGGCAAAATAGCCAATGGACTGTTTGATCAACGAGCACATCCTTATGTCTGTCGTTCAAGTTCACATCAATGATCATTATTCGTGCAAAAGTATTTTCTCAGAACATGAGTTTTGCTATTTAGAATACAGTTTAAAGCGGAATTGTCATACGCCAAGCAATCCTCGCTGTGATTAAAACATTTAATCACATAGCCTACCACAGGAAAATTGTTCGAAAGCAGCACATCCACTGCAAATATTTCTGTTCAAATTCATATACAAATGGTGTAATTTCTGGATAATAACTGCATGCAATGTCAGTGCTTAACTTAATTATTCAGAGTGTCATATTTAATCTAAATGTGTATGTCAAATGTAAAACAGACTTTAAAATCATTCTGTTTGCTTCGTTATTTCGCTCACTCCAGTAAAAGAGTGCGTACGCA
>NW_015657293.1:1203863-1230737 GCF_001515625.1 Sinocyclocheilus rhinocerous
TCATCTGCATATAATTTCCATGCATATTCCCATCCACGTGACACCATTTTTAACGCTGTTAGGGGTACAATACGTTAGGAAAATATGAGATACGGACTATAAATGCGTTTTGAGGCATCCCTATTCTAATTTATGCAATTTGCCTAAAAGGTAAACATATATTTTATAATGTTTATAGCCTATATTTTTATGGAAAAAGATAGGCCTTATTTTTTTGCAGTGTAATAGAGTCAATAACAAAACATTTTGAAAATAAAATGTGCATATCTTAAGAGTTTCCTTCAAATTCTATCTTTTAAATATGGTGTTTGTCACAATATTGGGAAGAGCACGAAAGGGGTTATCATGTGTGGAGCTAATTAATCAAAAACCATGGAAACTAATAGACACGGGAACTCAGGGAAGTGTGGAGACAGAAACGGAACCAGAACAGAACATAACCGTGACAGTTCGCCCCCTCCCAGAACGGCACGTCCTCGCGGCGACAAATAGTCCAACCGAGGGACGGAGGGAGGGAGGGTTGGTGGGTTTTCAGGAGGCGGGCGTGGGGCAGGCAATGGAAAAGGGGCACAGTTCATTGGGCCAGGGTGGAGTAGATTGAGAAGGAGCCAGGGAGAAACCCGGAGCAGGAGGAGTCAGGTGGGGAACCAGAGTCCAGTCAGGAAAGCGGGCCACGGTGGAGTCACCGGAGGGAGGAGCCATGGTGGAGTTCGGCCAGGCGACACCAGGGGGCCGACTGACGGCGATGACGCCGGTGGAGTAGGAGCCCAGGTTGGAGACAAGCAGCCGCAGAGCCAGGGTGACACTGAGGATCCAGAGGGCCTAGGCGGAGCCGGAGCGACAGAGAACGAATGTGGAGCCGGAGGGAGGAGCCAGAGGGACAGAAAGACATCAATCAAAGTGTGGACTGTACAATGGGTATTACGTCAGGGAAAGATTACACAAACTTGCTTGTCTGGCTCTCAACAACGGAGGAGTGGTCGCTGACACACGGTGAAGGGCGAAAAGCATATGGAACACGGTTAGTCTGTTACAATGCTCTGAAGACTGATGAGTTTATTATTTAAAAGAACAGCTGAACATCAGTTCATATATAAAATGTATTGTTAAAATTGTTACTGCCTTTTGTTATTATTTTGGAATAAATGTAAAATGCTTAAAAACACTAAACTGATGAGATTATTACTTGGTTTTAATAAATAGAATACTCTTTTAATTACATTTAGTCATTTAGCAGACACTTTTATTTTTTTATTTATTTTGTTTTTTTTAAAGTGACGTGACATGTGGCCAAGTGTGGTGACCCATACTTGGAATTAGTGCTCTGCATTTAACCCATCCAAAGTGCACACACACAGCAGTGAACACACACCCGGAGCAGTGGGCAGCCATTTATGCTGCGGCGCCCGCCCTGCCGGTACGAGACTCGAACCCGCAACCTTTGGGTTACGAGTCCGACTCTCTAACCATTGGGCCACAACTTCCCCAAGATGGAGCACTTCACGGATTTGCGTGTCATCCTTTCGCAGGGGCCATGCTAATCTTCTCTGTATCGATCCAATTTTAGTATATGTGCCGCCGTGGCAAATCAAATTACAAATTAGCACAATAGAAGCAATCAAAACCAAAAAAAAAAACAATAATATGCAAGTGCTGTGTATCATCTATGATATGAAAACATGTCTTCCATCTTTATTTGACTCTCTCTCTCTCTCTCTCTCTATATATATATATATATAAAGAGAGTGCTAGAGTTAGAGTGTCAAATAAAGATGGAAGACATGTTTTTAACCATTTCTTGAAGATAGCTAAGGACTTAGCTACTCGGATTGAGTTGGGCAGGTCATTCCACCAGGAGGGAACAGTTAATGTAAATGTCTGTGAAAGTGATTTTGTGCCTCTTTGGGATGGCACAATTATGCGCTGTTCACTTGCAGAACACAAGCTTCTAGAGGGCACATAAGTTTGAAGTAGAGAATCAAGATAAAGGGGTGCAGAGCCAGTGGCGGTTTTAAACCTTAATGCCTTGAATTTTATGCAAGCAGCTTTTGGTAGCCGGTGCAAATTGATGAACCGAGGTGTGACGTGCATTCTTTTCGGCTCATTAGAGATTAATCTAGCAGCCGCATTCTGGATTAATTGTAGAGGTTTGATAGAACTGGCTGGAAGACCTGCTAAGAGAGCATTGCAATAGTCCAGCCTGGACAGAACAAGAGATTGAACAAGGAGTTGTGTAACCTGTTCCGAAAGAAAGGACCTGATCTTCCTAATGTTGTATAAAGCAAATATGCAGGACTGGGCAGTTTTTGCAATGTGGTCTGAAAAATTCAGATGATCATCAATCACAACTCCCAGGTTTCTGGCTGTTTTTGAAGGAGTTATGGTTGATGTGCCAAACTGGATAGTGAAATTGTGTTGAAGTGATGGCTTTTGTTGAAACCACAAGCAGTTCTGTCTTGGCAAGGTTGAGTTGAAGGTGATGGTCCTTCATCCAGTAAGAAATGACTTATAGACATGCTGAGATGCAAACAGCTATCATCGGATCATCAGGATGGAATGAGAGGTAGAGTTCGATGTCATCAGCATAGCAGTGATATGAAAAGCCATGTTTCTGAATGACAGAACCTAGTGAAGCCATGTAGACCGAGAAGAAAAGTGGTCCAAGAACTGAGACCTGAGGCACCCCAAAGCTAGAAGTTGCGACTTGGATTTTTAATGACATTTTTAATGTAAAAATACAAAATAGATTTTTTATTCTGGTAGTGTAATTAATGTTTATTTAACCAAGAAAATGTGACTGGGACATGAGTTTACATTTAATAAAAAAAAAATATATATATATATATGAGGACTTTGTCTTCTAATTTCAGAACACCACTGCTCTTAGCAGTTAATTTCATGCAGATTGTTTAATGATTCTAAGGAAAAACAGAAAAAGAAACTCCTAAGACATGCATGCTCATAGAAGGCATTGCTAAAAGTCCAGTGCTCACAGGAAATTACCATATGATGTGACGTAAATGCAGTGAAGGTTCTTTATGTAAAATATCATGTCAGAAAGTGGCATAATATAACAGCAACACTTTACATTAATTTGCAGATGTCAGTGCATTGTAAATAATTCATATGAACTTCTAGCCTACATAAAAAGTTAAAATAGCATGCAGTACTTGTCATTGGTGGGACATTTAAAGGGATAGTTCATCCAAAAATAAAAAATCTAAAGATATTATTTTGAATGTTGGTAATCAAACAGTTATGGCTACCAATTGGCTTTCATTGTATGGAGAAAAAATTATGACATTTCTCAAAGAAATCTTATTTTATTTTTCAAAGGAAGAAAGTCATACATGTTTGGAAAGATATGAGGGCGAGTAAATTATGAAAGAAATAGTATACCATATTATATTAAAATGAAGCCAATTTAGTTTAAAGTAAAAAATACCATAGTAAATGAAAATGATACCATAGTATATGAAAAAGAAGCTAGTTTAATTAAAGTTAAAAAAAATCTTTCTTTTTCACACAATGTAAGCCAGCAATTTACACAAAACAATCTTCCTTACACACATAATATGATACAGTCAAGGTTTCATCTGCATAGTTAAACACCATCAAAAGACTACACTTAAAAGCCAAACATCTGTCATGCACTGATGTACTTACCGTTAAAGGTGGCAGTGCATGCATGCAGAAGTATAATGGAAAACAAGATAGTTTTGACCCCCATGAGTACCGATCAGGGGTCACTTCCTAACTGAAGATGAATCTCTTTACAGACAGTGCTTCTTCACTCTCTGAGCACTCAGTCTTTTCTGTGAGGAGAGGCTCAGATTTATACAGTATGGTGACATCACTGGATCGTACACCCTCCACTGAACCCAGATTCATTCCTATTCATTGCTACAGCGCGAATGAGAAATCGAGCTGTAATTGACAGACATCACAGCTCCGAATGAGAGATAGACGAATGATGATTTATTTTGTTGTCTTCCCTAAAGCTCCAAAATGATTTCATTATATAATGCCTTGACATGCCCAAAGACCTGCCTTTATACTGTATTCAGTATTTTCAGTTTATTTGGCTGCCAGGACAACTTTGTCATTTTTGTAGTTTATATGACCGTTAGTATATTTAAAGGGTTAGTTCACCCAAAAATGCAAATTCTGTCATTAATTACTCACCCTCATGTCGTTCCAAACCCGTAAGGCCTTCGTTCATCTTCAGAACACAAATTAAGATATTTTTGATGGAATCTGAGAGCTCTCAGACCCTGCATAGACAGCAGCGTTTTCCCCCTGAACGTAAACAACGCTGATTATGTTGATTACGTTCTTGGGTACTCTCCACAATGGCGAAAGACGTAACTCAGGGGAGAAGAATTTTTGTTTTCTTTGCACTTAAAAAGTATTCTAGTAGCTTCGCAAAACTGAAGTTGAGCCACTGATGTCAAGGTAGTATTTCCCCTCCTCACTGCTGCTTCCAGTGGCTAAACGAACACAGTGGTACAACAAGATGCCATTTGTTGGTGCAAAGCACATTACAAACTCACTCAGCACACCGATAGCCATAATCACAGCTCTCCTTCGCTTGTCTGGGTATGATGTTGCCAAGTGATCATTCTTGGTAGTGAGCACATATATTATGGTAGAGTAACTCACTAAGGTGATGACCAGAGGCAAGAAGAAGTAGAGGCAGGAGAGGATGGAGAACAGATATGCATACACCTGTGTGTGATACAGCACATCATGGCAGGTGATGCCCACATCCTTTATCTTGAATGTTTGTGTTATGGAGAGAAGTGGCACTGTACCAGCGAGCGCCAGCAGCCAGACCAGCACACACTTACATGTAGCTTTCCTTGCGCTCCTCCAGGTCAGAGAGGCGATGGGAAACACCACGGCCAGCAGCCTGTCCACACTCATGCTCATCATCAGCAGTATGGAGCAGTACATGTAGCAGTAGTAAGCTGCACTGAGCACACGACACGCCGCCTCACCGAACACCCAATCTGAAGCATTCAGCTGGTAGTGGATCTTCAGAGGCAGCAGCAGGGTAAAGAGCATGTCCACACATGCCAGGTGAGACATGTAGATCACAGCTGGTTTCTTCTCTCGAATCTTACAGGTGAACGTCACTAGGGCCAAAGCATTCAGGGGAAAACTAATGAGGATGATGATGATGTAAAATGAGGGCATGAGGCGTGTGACCAGCAGGCCTCTGAGGAAGAGAACAGTGTCTGCTGTGATATTATATGCATCCTGTGAAGTCTTGTTGCAATTCACTGCATCCAAATCAGTGCTGTTACGTGGCTGTCTAAACTGAATAATTTCTTCAATGACTTTGAAAATGCGAGCAATGATTGAATCTGTAAACAAACATGCAAACATGAATAAATAAATAAAAACAACAACAACAACAGTGAAACTTCTCAACACAACCAGACAAATATAGGTGAATAGAGGGCTTTTCACACTTGAAATTGTTAACTCTTAATCATTCTAAACCCCGGGTAATCGGAATCCTGGGTTACCTTGCTTCGAGTTTCACACTGCATTGTACATTCCTAAACCCTGGGTAAAGGTTCTTATTTGCATATTCGTTGGACGAACGAAGCTCGCGACCTGTTTACATAATGGCTCTAGCAGTGAGCATTATACTCTAAAGTTTTCCAGAACAGATGTTTTGGAATTTAAAGGTAAGAATGAAGAGCTCTTCGCTTGATTTTACGCGTTTTCCGCCACAATTTACCATTTTCCCCTCAAATGCTGACACTACTGTTTATAGAATTCTGTGACTGTCCAAAGCACACGACTGCGTGTTGCCAATTATCTAGAAATAACATTTTAACATAGCATCGTTTCACACTGTACAAGTTTGACACCACAGAATCCCTGCTAAGTCCTGCTCCGGGTCAAAGTTTCATAACTCGAGGTAAAAACGCCTCAAGGTTACGTATGCAACCCTAGTTCCCCAAGAGAACGAGACGCCGTGTCGAACGCTTTGGGAATGCTTTCAGCGTGACCACGCTCTGAATCACATGTGTAATCAGTCCAATATACGGGCGAGACGTCACGGACGGGGTGATGTAGTGACCAGGAAGCTATAAAAGCACGTGCGGTGGAAACAGCGGCAGCTTCTGGTAGAATGAGGGAAGCGCTCGCAGGGATGCCGGAAGTATGGCAGGAGACACAGCGTCTCGTTTCCTCGGGGAACTAGGGTTACATACATAACCTTGAGGCGTTCCCCTTCAGGAACTTGAGATGCGTCGAACGCATTGGGAACGAGAATGCCCACACCGCCAGACTTCCAATCCTTGCGTAGTGTGTATGTACGTAGCACAACTACGAGAGGAAGAGGACGGAGGAACCAGGAGCAGTACGAACGTCGAGGTCATAGAACCTGACAAAAGTGAGCGGTGTAGACCAACCCACAGCGTTACAAACATCCTGCATAGCCACACCCGACAGGAAGGCCTTGGAGGCCGCCACACTTCGGGTAGAGTGAGCCTTGACCCCCAAGGGCGAGGGGAGACCAGAGGACTCATGCAACATAGAGATGGCATCAACGATCCACCGACTGAGGGTCTGCTTAATAGCAGGCAGACCTCTCTTGGAAGGACCATAGCAAACAAATTATTGGTCAGACTTCCTCCACATGGCAGCTCTGTGGAGGTATGTGTCCAGTGCTCGCACTGCCCATGCAATTAAGCTTCTGCTGGTCAGGGTCCCGAAAGGGAGGAGGACAGAAGGCCTGTAGTACGACGGGCCGTGGTACAGAGGAGGGCACTTTAGGGACGTACCCCGGCCTGGGGTACAGAAAAGCTTTGACTTTGGCCACTGACAGGGCCTGCAGGTCTCCTACTCTTTTCAGCGATGAAATGGCTAATAGGAAGTGAGTCTTAAGTGTCAGAACTCGATCTGAAACCTCCTCCAGTGGTTCAAATGGAGGTTTGCAGAGAGCCTCTAGCACCACAGCCAAATCCCACAGAGGGACACGAGATCGTACCGGAGGCCTTAGCCTCAGCGCACCATGGAGGAAACGTGTAACCAGGGGGTGTCTTCCCACAGACTGACCACCAAGAGGGGCGTGGTAAGCAGCTATGGCCGCCACGTACACCTTCAAGGTGGAGTGGGTCAACCCCGCAGAGAATCGAGCCTGCAGGAACTCCAGCACTGAACCAACCGGGCAGCTAACTGGGTCGAGCTGGCAGTCTCCACTTCAGGGCATAGAGTTTCCTAGTTGAGAGAGCTCTGGATTGGAGGATGGTCTCAACAACCTCAGTTGTTGAATGAGTCAGAGAGGACCAGAGGGGACGGTGCGATGTCTCCTGAATCGCAAACAGATCCACCTGAGTGTGGCCAAACATTCTCCAAATCTGACACACCACATCTGGGTGGAGTCTCCATTCCCCGGGCCCGGGCCCCTGCCTCGACAGGATGTCTGCTCCCTGATTGAGATGCCCAGGGATGTGCACTGCTCTCAGTGAGAGGAGTTTCCCTTGGGCCCACACAAGGATCTGGTGCGCCAGCCTGTACAGGGGGCGCGAACGCAGACCTCCCTGGTGGTTGATGTAAGAGATCACCACTGTGTTGTTGGTGCACACCAACACATGATGGCCTCTCAGGTCTGGGAGAAAGTGTTTCAGTGCTCGAAACACGGCCAACATCTCCAGGCAGTTGATGTGCCACGTAAGATGGCGGCCGCTCCACAGACCGCGGGCAGGGTGGCCACTCATGACTGCAACCCAACCGGTGAGGGACGCGTCCGTCGTTAACGTTACGCGACGACAAGGAGCTCCCAGCACCGGGCCCTGTGACAAGAACCAAGGTTTCCTCCACATGCCTAAGGCACGAAAGCATCGCCGCGTGACCTTGTTCATGTAAATGCGGATTTCCCCTCGGGGTAAACCCCTTGGTCTTGAGCCACCACTGTAGGGGTCTCATGTTCAGCAGGCCAAAAGTGAGTGACCGGCCTTCTCTGACTCTCGCGACTGCAGTGAGGATCGACTTGATCTGTGCCTGCATCGTGGTCGAATCCCACACCACGCCCAGATAAGTGGTCCTCTGTGATGGAGAAAGCACACTTTTCTTGGCGTTTAGTCTTAACCCCAACTCATTTATATGGGTGAGAATGACATCTCGATGCTGAACCACCATCTGCTCCGATTGAGCTAGAATCAACCAATCGTCGACATAGTTGAGTATGCGGATGGCCTGGAGTCGCAGTTGAGCCAGAGCAGCATCTACACACTTCGTGAAAGTTCGGGGTGAGAGTGCAAGGCCGAACGGAAGAGCCTGATATTGGTAAGCTTCGTGCCTGAAAGCAAACCGCAGGAACTTCCTGTGTTGAGGAAGGATGGAGACATGGAATTATGCAACCTTTAGATCGATTGAGACAAACCAGTCCTCGGACTTGATCTGAGACACCACTTGCTTGAGTGTGAGCATCCTGAACTTCAGTCACATGACTGAGCGGTTCAACTGACACAGATCTAAAATAGGACGCAACCCTCCATCCTTCTTCAATATATTTTTTTATTATTATTATATTTAAAAATCTGTCATTTAGGATCTATTTGGTCTTTGTCCCTGCAGAAAGTTTCTTTTGATTCCACCTGCAGGACCCAACGTGAGATATTCGGCAGAAGTTTCCACACTGCCAGAAAATCTACTAAGGTAATCAGTCTCTTGAGACTGACCTCCGGTGTAATAGGAGTGGCCCATTCGGTGCCCTGAAATGGCGGACCGGCAGATAATGACCGAACTAGCCGAATGACAGAAGCTGCCGCTGTTTCCACCGCACGTGCTTTTATAGCTTCCTGGTCGCTATGTCACCCCGTCCGTGACGTCTCGCCCATCTATTGGACTGATTACACACGTTATTCAGAGCGTGGTCACACTGAAGGTGTTCCCAAAGCGTTCAACGCAGCTCGCGGTCCTGAAAGGGAACCCGGGTTTAAGCGCAGTACATGTGAAGGTCCTTAAGATGATGCCGTTGAACTAAACAATTCATACTACAACAAATATTTCGTTTACAGTAAAAATACTGGTAGCATTCTGTCAGAACCTATGTTTTCTGTGTGACTTCTAGAGTTGTTTGTTTCACCTGTGATTCGTTATAACGTTTAAAACAGAGAACCAAAATCCTCTAAACACCCAAACACTGGCCAGTCACTTATGTACAATCTGCATATGTGCTCTTCCATTTTGGAATATTTGATTATGAACTGTAGTAATGATCTCACAACACATGATGTTGTAAACTTTTTCTGGAGGTCTGTAAACTTTACCTGGAGGCTCTGGTATGGAATAGTTTATGGATAAGGTTTCAGAATAGTTTCTGAAATATGCTCCAGGATATTCTTCAAAATAGTCTCCAGAATAATCTCCATACAACACTCCATCCAAAAAGGAATCATTTTCTGTTGTGTCATAGGTCTCTGTCGTAACAGTGAAATTGCGTTCAGAGCCATCTGTAACCAAACAAACAAAACTTTAAGTTTTGATGGCATTACCAGACAAATAAAGGTAACTGTGACACATTTGCTAAGAAGCCTTGACGAACATGTTTATCTTAATAATAACTCCAGTCAAAACACAGGGCCATCTACTGTAAATAGTACTGTTAGCAACCTGTCTATTGTAACTGAGTAAATGCAGCATTTTTTTATCTGCCTGCATAAATGTAAAAACTTAATTAATCTGTTTCACCCCAAGTTTAATGGTGCTGTATTGAGTTAAACATTAAAAAAGTCATATATAATATGAATTCAAGCAAATTAACAAGCCATGAAAGCCATAGCAATTTTAATTACTGATGCACTTACCACATGTATGCACAAATATAATAGAAAGCAAGAGAGTTTTGACCCCCATGAGCACTGATCAAATCTAACTCTAGACTTTAAAGTCATCAAATGTCAGAATCTCTAGATGGACAAACACCCGTGCTGCGTCTGTCACTGAGTGCCCAGTCTCTTCTGTGTGGTTATGCCAGGATATGATACAGACAATTTTCAACTCTTCAGTGAAAGGAGGTGTTTCAGAAAAAGTTGAGTACCACTCTCAGGAGGTCTAGAATGTTCACCATTCCTGTTTAAATGCAGTTTCAAATATGAATTTGTGTGATTTTGATGAACACAAGAAATAAACATTAAATCAACATAAAAATTAAATAGATCATAAGTTACAACTAGCTAGAACTAACTAGCTAGGTTTACTTTTGTGTTAGATAACAGTTTATCAAAGTTATCTAATAGTTCCTTAAAAAGAACAGTCAGAATTTATCCATAGTGAACAAAGTAAACCAACAGGATTAATTTATTACAGCTTCTGTGCATCGTGTTATTCTGTGCATCAAGAAATCTTTACATGGACTCTATTTCACACAATAATCTGAAAAAATCAAGACTAATTTCTTTGAAAATCATCTGGCCTTCCCTCATTTTACATATCATTGATATGATATATTTTCCAGTATTCAGCAACATTACTAAAGAATGTGAATTACACTGTGAACTACAATCACAGACTCCAGACATTTACATATAGAAGTCTTAACAGTACCTTATCAAAAACCATGCTGAATTGAGGCAAAGAGAGTGTGAAAAATATGTGACATGTGACTTTAACAAATGGAGAAATAAAGCATTATCTAAATATTGCAAAAGACATCTATGACTTGACAACTGTTACATGTCCCTTCTGCTTTTGATCTGATCAACTCTACAAGCAGTAGCATTTTAACAATTGATGCAAGATGTAAATTTAGAATAATACATGTTTAATGTAATATATTGAAAAAGCCAATTATGGAAACGCAATTTTTTCACACTTTACTGCAAGCCGGGTTTAAGTGAGAGATGTGGATTTTGTCTGTGTTAGTTGGTGATTTTAGTTTTTCTGCCTTTTCCCTCCTCAACACAGAGTGGATCTGCTGTCTGCATTGAGATGAGCCGTAGTAGTAGAGCAGAGGATCCAGAAAAATACTTGAGCTCCCCAAACACACAGCCAACAGATAAGCTGCATATGATGAATCTCCCTCCCCGCTGTTGAATCCAACAGCTAAAAGAAAACACTGGTACAGGTGAACGACACTAAGGCCAAAGCATTTAGGGGCAAACTAATGAGGATGATAAAGATGTAGAATGAGGGCATGACACGTGTGGCCATCAAGCCTTTTAGGAAGTCAGTAGACTCGTCTATATGCATATGTGTCAGGGGTTGGTGCAGCTGTGTGATTATACAGTATGCCGCTGCATCTGGAGTTCTGCTATTATTCAATGCTTGAGATGTCTGATTATAGCCTAAAAACCCACCTGGAGGAGGTGAAAGGCAGTCAGGAACTGTAAACAAGATAAAACACCATGAGACACTAACCAACAGACACTAACAAAATCGGCTTTAACACATAAACAGCTACATATGTTGAATGACTCAGGGAATGGTGAAGTTTGGTGATTAAGTCACTGCACCCTGAATATTACAACCTGAAAATTTAACTATTTATGAGAGGCAATTTTGAATGAATTTATACAATTATTACAAAAAAGTTAGTGTGCACCCCTAAACATAACTGTCAGTGTTATTGCCAATTTGCCATGAGATTGTGTTGCATATTGCTCTTATGTGTTGATGAAGATTTCAGATTAATGCTGTTTCTGTAGTAAGATGGAGGAGGCGGAACACAGCCAGAATCTGTAATCAATACAAAAGACCATTAGTGAAAGCTCTCATGATACCATCAGACAATAATTAAGAGGAGGACACATTTGCAAAAAGGCTTTGATGGAGATGATGTAATATTGAAGGAATTCAAATTCAGCTTCAGGACATTTGTATTGCATAAATACACTTTAGATGTGCAGATAAACACACAACCTTCACACACACACACACACACACACACACACACACATGCGGATATTCAATCATGCCCATTTTATTACAAGTGTCATTAGATAAAATGGTGCTCATAAGGGATGCTATGTGAAATATGATCTACAGCAAATGGAAATGTTCAAATGAAACCTACACCACTGATCGGAAATAACAATAAAGTGCTTTATTGTGAAATATACTTCCTTCACTGCAAACAAAATCCATCAATGATAAACAGATTTCATATACTAACAACCCACACACAGCTGTGACTTTCTTAATATGAATAAATTAAAATGAATAAACTATCTATTAAATTATTAAATTATTTCTATCAGACATCTATATTATATACAGCATAGTGTTGTGATTGTTAACTAAAACTAGCATTAAAACTATTAAAAATAATTTTTATACTGAAATGAAGCTGGAATAAAACAAATCAAAATCAAATGATAAAATCAAATGAAATAAAAATATTAGATAAATAATGTAAGCTGAACTGGAAAAAAGAAGTAAGTAAAACTGACATAAAAAATAAAGATAAATATAAAAATATAATATATTTCAAAATAATAATAAATACTATAATAGTATATAAATAATACTAAAATAACACTTGTAAACATCAGCAAGACATATCTGACACAAGTCTTGGCATTCAAAATGATTAGAATATTTTTAATGGCATTGAATGAGGCATGTATGCACAACTGTAATTAAAAAACAAGACAGTTTTCACTGATTACCAATCAGCTGTCAGTTTCTCTGAAACTCACTAAAATGTACTTTAGAACAACCAAAAATTGTAAAATTTTAATAAGCCTGACAGACAGGCACAGCCGCTCAGTGTAGTTCTTGATTTTTAGATTGTGAAAATGTTGAATCACTCGAGCCTTCAGCCTTAATCAAATTAAATAATTAAGAGATAAATTATGAATGATGATGGTTCTTTGGGTGTGTCTTCTGAAGCTCTATGTTTTCTTTTTCATACTGGATGTTGCATCTCCATGGAAAAAAAGGGTGCAAACTTGCTCAGTCTGTGTGTTTGTGAGAGTATTGTCTTTTCAGACATGTGAAGGAATACAACAGAATAAAATATAGTTTTAATAGGTCTAATAAATGCAAATTACAGACAGATAAGGAACATTTTATTTATTTATTTTTCAGGGCTTTACTGAAAACATTTGGGGCTTCATTCAATCATCCTGTTTGGGTGTGTCTTCTGAAGCTCTATGCACTGTTTTCTTTTTCATACTGGATGTTGCATCTCCATGGAAAAAAAGGGTGCAAACTTGCTCAGTCTGTGTGTTTGTGAGAGTATTGTCTTTTCAGACATGTGAAGGAATACAACAGAATAAAATATAGTTTTAATAGGTCTAATAAGTGCAAATTACAGACAGATAAGGAACATTTTATTTATTTATTTTTCAGGGCTTTACTGAAAACATTTGGGGCTTCATTCAATCATCCTGTATAGCATCCTGCACTCAAATGATTCAAATTATATACACAGACATATAAAATATAACATAATATATGTAACACATTAACAAACAAGTTTAAAGTGAGATTAAAGATAAACAAATAGAACAAATAATTAGATAAAAACTTTAAAGATCTTTAAAAACATTTTACAAATGACCTATTTTCATGACAAGAACAGGGTAAAATCAAAACAAAAACAGGTGTATAAACAAATTAAACATTTAAAGGGAGATTAACAACAGACAGACCAGATATCAGAAATCAGATTAACTTACATATCGGAAAAATACAATAATAAGATGACGAATGAAATAAGAGGTGGAAAAGATTATATTTTCTATTTTTTGGTCTATTTTCATGGCAAGAACAGAGTGAACTCAACTTAAAAGCCAGTTCTTTTTCATCTTTTGCAGTGGTGTGTCAGTTGGAAATATCAGTTTATGCAATTTATGCATGTTTATGCAATTTTCTTTATCATTTAACATCTATTAACTAAATTAAATACACATTTGGTGTCACCACCCTTTGCTTTTAAAAACAGCTTTTGTCCTACATACACTGTAGTGCATAGTTTTCCAGGTAGCTTTGGAGGTAGGTTTCTTCAAGTGTCTTGGAGATGTTGCCACAGTTCTTCTGGATTTAGTCTGTCTCAGTTTGTTCTGTTTCTTCATGTTATTCCAGACAGACTGGATGATGATGAGATCAGATCTCTGCGTGGAGCACTGGCTGTTATCAGACTGTTTGTGCATACAAAACTCTCGCTGGATTATCACAATTAATGGCAAAAGGAATGTTTGGAAATGTAAACTGATATTTCCTCCTGAAACACTACAGCAAAAGATAGAAATATCTAGCTTAAAACTATTTTTTGCTGATTAAAATAGCCTACTAATGACCTGAAACTTATCACAGTATTAGACTATATAATAATTTCAGTTTGGTACTTCGGAGTGCGTATCACAAATCATTTGACTCAGATCGGAACTAAGCGGGTTTCAGATCGGAAATTCGGAGCGTGTATCATGAATCATTTGATTTAGATGGGAACTTCAGAGCGAGTTTGCGAATCATTTTATTCAGATTTTATAAAGCAGCACTATGTAACTTTTTCTGTGTTCAAAATTTGCAAAATGTATATAATGAGCGAGTACATCATGAATTCATCTTCCAAACCGCGTTTTTGTCTTATTCCAATTCACTACGGCTACGGTACACTTATAATAAGTACTTATATTTGGACTATTGTAGCCTGGTCGGGTCGTCACCGCTGCGGAGTAACACATACCTGCGTGAATCGCCATAGACATAAACTTAGAGAAGTAGCTCCGGTTGGAATGTTCTTCCGCGGGATGTGTGCAGTTCTGTTTATTAACCGCTAGAGCGCCAAAAGTTACATAGTGCTGCTTTAAGAGGACACAATTTTAACGACCAAGTATTATAAAGTAGGGTGACCATACGTGCCATTTTCCCAGGACGCGTCCTGGCCATATCTAGGTTTTGGCTTTGTTTGCGTGTGCAGACCGATCGGTGTATGACATCAAAATACCATACAGACGGTTCCTTATGCTTTCAAAATGCTCTCGAGGTATTTTGATGTCATACACCGATAGAAGCGCCATTGGTTTGGTTGTGGACATCTCATAGAGTAAAGATAATACTGCAATCTTGTATGGAGTCACCCAATCCTTTATACTGAAGATATTGGCATGAACAACCCCATTTGTCATCATGGGGTTGAAATACAAACTTTCATGCACACTGGCCATGGCCTCTCTGGACTTAGGGTTAGTGACGCGCCCGGGGAGCAGTTGGGGGTTCGGTGCCTTGCCGACTCTCTAACCATTAGTTACTTCCCCTACGAATATAGAGATACAGTTTTCACAGCTTTAGGATTAACAGAACTTTAGATAATTTCCATAATACTCGTCTATACATATTTTAATAAAGAGACATTCAGAGCAAGTAAATTTTAGTTTATTTCTGTCGGGTTGTTGTCTGGTTGTTTACTGTACCCAATATCTGGGTTAAACATATTGGATCGCTTGTTGGGTTATTATTATTTATTATAATAGTTTATTGGGTTATTTCTATAATAATGCAATTATTATAATAATATCATTATTTTTATAATAATGCTCAAAAGTTACATGTTTAAAAGTTACATTGGTTAAGTGGCTTTATTTTTTTGAAGCCAAGTATAGCCTAGGCCTAATTAACCATGTCAGGTACTATACATTTATTTATTTATTTATTTATTTATTTATTTATTTACTTACTTATTTATAGCACTTACATGAATTTACGCTGCACTTACAAATTGCATAAATAATGTTATGAGATGAATGTTTTAAATATAAAAACTGGAATATAGAAATATGAAATGATATTGATGATATTGAATGATACTTTTAAATATGAAACTAAAATTACCTAGATGGCAGCAAGCCACTGCCTCAATAAGTGAGTCGCTGAGTCATTTATTCAGTCGATTCTTTCAAAACAACTGATTCATTCATTCAGGCAGCAAGAAACTGTTTTATGAAAAGATCAGTGAATCATTCACTCACCCAATTTGTTCAAAACGCAAATTCATTCAGTAAGGAAACCACCTTGTGTGTTGCTGCAAAGACGCACAACATGGCTCTGTTTGGAACCACATCAGTGGTAATTGCTGGGTGATACGTATGTACATTAACAAACATAATGTATTTAGGCAAATATTTCCTTATTTTTCCTAGGTTATTAAAATGTAATCATGACCAAAAAGATGTGGAAAATATCTGAAATATCTGGTAGGTTTTTTAACTCCAAAGTTAGGTTTGGGTTTAACTATAGTTAGATATAGTCAAACTGAGAAAAATCTGCAAGAGAAATAATTAGAAATAATTAAAGGGTTCCTATTATGCTCTTTTACAAAGTCTTGATTTAGTTTTGGGGGTGTACTAGAACAGGCTTTCATACTAGGTTGTTCGAAAAACACATTATTATTATTATTTTACATTATTACAACACCTCTCTCCCCAGTCTGGCATGAACGGCTCGAATAGTTCCTGTATCAAATGAAGGCCCGCCTTCTGAAATACGAAATGTGCTGTGATTGGTTAGCTGGGCCAGTGTGTGTTGTGATTGGCAGCACACGGCGCCTGGTCGGGAAATGTCATGCCCCTTACCATAGCCGCCTGCCAGCTTCAGTGTAAATATTGCGTCAAAATCAAATCAATTTGAGCGTGATTTAAACCCGGATGATTGTAACCGTTCGTTGTAGTTTTTGAAAAGTGATTTCTGTTAAATAAAATATCTCCTTTTGAAGTGGACTTTGAGCTTTGTAACTTTGCAGATCTTTTTTTATGCTCAAACAGCAACATTACAGACTAACTAAAGTTGAAAAAGTGAAAAAGCATAACAGGACCCCTTTAAATTCTATCAACAAGTGTTGTCCATTTTTTCCCTTAAACACTAATATATTTTGAGTTTGTTATTCAGAGAAACCACTTCCTAAAATATTCAAGAACTCTTAAGGTTTTGTCTGAATATCTTAAAGCTTCACTGCCCTTTTTGTCTTTCTATATCTTAACACAGACCAGAACTGTTTCCTGCACTGAGACAATCCATAGTAGTACAGCAGAGGGTCCACGAAAATACTTGAGCTTCCCAAGCAAACAGCCAATAGGTAAGCAGTATATGAAGAATTCTCCTCCCCACTGTGATTTCCAGCAGCTAAATGAACACAGTGGTACAACAGGATGCCACTGGTTGGAGCAAAGCACACCACAAACACCATCAGCACAGCGATAGTCATAATCACAGCTCTCAGAGTGTCCGTACGGTGCGCACATATTTACGCCTAGTTTATTTTGTATAAATCCCGATATGAGCGTGGAAATTTGCGTACGCACATTTTCATGCCCATTTTGTGCATACGCAACGTTTATACATCAGGCCCCAGGGGAGAACACAGGTACACACTTACTAAGCTGCACTGAGCACACGACATGCCGCCTCACCGAACACCCTTTTAGCAGCATCATATGACCCCTTTAATGTAAAACATAATGTCATAAATGATCTAAATGGCATAACAGCAACACTTTACATTCATTTGTGGATATCAGTGCATTGTAAATAAATTTTAACATGCAAAAAAAGTTAAAATAGCATGCAGTGCTTGTCAGTGGTGAACATTCAAAGGGATAGTTTACCCAAAAATGAAAAATCTGAAGATTTGTTAAGAATGTTGGTAACCAAACAGTTTTGGATATCATTGACTTCCATTCTATGGACAAAACAACTGAAACATTTCTCAAAATGTCTTCTTTTATGTTAAACAGAGACAAAGTCATACATGTTTGCAACAACATGAGGGTAAATTATGAAAGAAATTTAATTTTTTGGTAAACTATCCTTTAAGTGCAGTTAAATCTTGTTGTTCCAAGACATACAACACCTCACTGAATTTAAATTTCTATTTAAATTTGTCGTTTACACTTGTTTTTGCAGAACCACACCTATATTAACCGGTGTACATAGAAATTATTACTAAAAATCATTACTATGTTGTTTGTACCATAGTAATATGGTATTTAAAGTTAATATGGTAATTGGGGTACCATGAAAATACCATAGTGTAGGAAAATGATTGAGTACTGTAGTAGCCACTACTTTTTTTGCAGCAAGAAGCAATTTAGATTAAAGGCAAGTATCTTTCTTTGAGCTATCACACAATTTAAACCAGCAATCTGTACAAACCAAGCTTCCTTACACACATAATTTGATACAATCAAGGTTTGAGTCACTCATATGCATAGTTAAACTCTATTGAAATACTAGAATTAAAAGTCAAACTTTTCATGCACAACTGCATTGATGAACTTACCGTTAAAGGTGGCAGTGCATGCATGCAGAAGTATAATGGAAAACAAGATAGTTTTGACCGCCATGAGTACCGATCAGGGGTAACTTCCTAACTGTAGATGAATCTCTTTACAGACAGTGCTTCGTCTGAGCGCTCAGTCTCTTCTGTGAGGAGAGGCTTGGATTTATATATGGTGACATCACTGGATCTTCCACCCTCCATTGAGCCCAGATTAATTCCTATTCATTGCTATAACCTACAGAGTGAATGAGAAATCGAGCTGTAATTGACAGACATCACAGCTCCGAATGAGAGACAGACGAATGAAGGCTTATTTGGCCATTTTCCCTAAAGCTCCAACATGATTTCATTATATAATGCCTTGACGTGCCCAAAGACCTCCCTTCATACAGTATTCAGTATTTTCAGTTTATTTGGCTGCCAGGACAACTTTGTCATTTTTGTAGTTTATATGATCATCAGTATATTGAAATTATTTTTTAATCCAAATTTGTTGTTAATTTCTACATTAACATTCCATGTTGCTCCAGCACACAGACATTGGCATCTTGATAAACCCCTCCCAAGATTGCGGCGTACATGTGGCAGCCTGTCGCAACAGCTCTGAATGTTTTTAACTTTTTAGACTTTTTTATTTTCTTTATTCTTTTTATCAATGTCTGGGGAGTGTGCTTATGTGGAGATTTAAGTTTGAGAGTATCAAGAAGCATTGGATTATGATTCTTCGTATTTTGGCATTCTTAATTGAAACTACTGGGACAGTGAAGGGAGCACCAAACTTTGCCTCAATTATTTATTCCAAAGAACAACTACTGGCACTTCAGGATACAGCAATGTCATTTGTACCAAGAATTGAACTGCAGAGGAGGAGAAGGGGGTGTAGAGCTGGAGTAAAGTGTAGACTAAAGAAAAGACGATACAAACCATCTTTATCTGTGGTCATGTTCGGTGGCTGAGTACCATGGCAGTTTTATGTGCTTTACTGAGACTTGGTTGAGTGAGAGAACACTGGACTCAGTTGTTGCATTGGATCATTTTCATCTTGTGCAAGTGGACAAGTGTGCTATGAAGATGAGTAAAGGAGGAGGACTGGCACTGTTTATCAATGAGCGCTGGTGTAATCTGGGTCATATTAAGGTTAAAGAAAAACTGTGTAACAAGGACATTAAATTACTTGCTGTGGGAATGAGACTGTACTATTTGCCTAGAGAATTTTCATTTGTGATAGTGATACTGGTGTATATCCCTCCATCGGCCAATGTGATTAATGCTTGTGAGCACATCAATATTACAGCCAGGATGCAACCAAAATATCCTCAATCACTCATTATTATCTCAGGCGATTTTAACCAAGCATCTCTTCATAATACTCTTCACATGTTTACTCAGTATGTGGACTGTGACACAAGGGACAATAAAACCTTGGACTTGTTATATGTAAATGTCACAGAAGCTTATAGATCTT
The DNA here is from genome assembly GCF_001515625.1 of Sinocyclocheilus rhinocerous. Taxonomy (NCBI): domain Eukaryota; kingdom Metazoa; phylum Chordata; class Actinopteri; order Cypriniformes; family Cyprinidae; genus Sinocyclocheilus; species Sinocyclocheilus rhinocerous. The sequence goes on from NW_015657293.1 coordinate 1,223,573, forward strand.
CACCGCTTCCTCCATTGGGGCGATCGGGTCATAATCTTGTTTATATTGTCATTTCATGTACCGGTTGTGATGAAGCAACCGCCAGTAATAAGAACTGTTAAGAAATGGTATGCATTGGTCTATGATGCATTTATAAACAACTGATTGGGAGGTGCTGTGTAAATCACATGGTGAAGACATTGGTAGTTTCAGATAACAAACTTCAAGGAGTTTTCGCATTATAGCCCAATTGCCTTGACAGCACAGTTAATTAAGTTTTTGAAGAGACTGGTACTAAATCATAATAAGCAGGTAATGTGTTGCTGAGGATAAACTACAGTTTGCTTATAATATTTGGGGTAGATGATGCAATTATTTATCTCTTACATAAATCACTGAGTCACTTAGAGACTCCGGATAGCACTTTTAGAAATAAGTTCTTTGATTTCTCTAGTGCATTTGATACTATTCAGCCTTTACTGCTGAGAAGTAAGATGGAAAATGCTGGAGTACATCAGAGTATGGTCATTTGGTGAACTGACTATCTCTATAGACCACAGTATGTGAGGATGCAGTACTGTGTGTCGTGGTAAAGTGCAGTATTGGAGTTCCTCAAGGAATGGTTTTAGCTCCTTTTTTGTTCACTTTTTATTTTTTTGTTCACTGGTCTGAGATAAAATTTCTCAGGCTAAATGCCAGTAAGACTAAGAAATTTGTGGTTGATTTCAGTAATCATCCTCAGGAAGTGGTACCAGTAAACATAGGAGTGTCTGAAATTGAGATTGTAAAGACATACAAGTACTTGGTTGCATACTTGAATAACAAGCTGGACTGGTCTGATAATATGATTCAGATTTACAAAGGTCAAAGTCGTATTCATCTGTTAAGATGACTGAGATACTTTGGGGTCTGTCATGTACTACTTAAGACCTTTTATGATTCTGTGGTATCATCTGTGTTATTGTATGCTGTCACTTGTTGGGGAGGGGGATTGTTGGAAAGAGAAAAGAACAAATTAAACAAGCTCATAAAAAAGGCTGTCTGTTGTTGGGAGTGTTACCCAGCATTGAGGAAACACAAGATTAATTCAACCCCACTGTCATAGGGAGCGTTTTAGGAGGTCTTTTTTACCAGCTGCTATTAGACTATATAATCAGTTTTACATAAGATGATTGCATTATAGTGTCAATTTGTTTGTAATAGGCTACTCGTAATGCCTTGCGGAATTGATACTCGAAAACAAATTGTTGCATAGTGAATGTTTTGATATTTTTTATTTATTTATTTATTTATTTGTGTGGTATGAGCTGCTGTGACATAAATTTCCTTTCGGGGATTAATAAAGTGAATTCTTATTCATATCCTTAAGCCTTCTTCATCGCTGGCAACCGGTATGATGCGTTGGCTGTAAGTAAATATTACACTATTCAGTGTAGTTTTGGGTTTTGTGTTCTAAAATATGATGTTTACGGAATGAGAACTCTCATGTTTTGTTTTATTTTTTAAACTATTTTGTCTTCACATTTATACACATTTTAAGTACAGTAGATTATAAATGGGAAAGTTACACTTTTCAGCATTGCAACAGAATGTGTATTTACTAGAGATGCACCGAAATGAAAATTCTGCATAAGCATGAACCAGGAGAGGATTACATGGCTGTCTAAATAGATTTTCTCCAAGGACTCTGACAACACCGGTATTGACTAGATCTGTAAACAAACATGCAAAAATAAATAAATAATAATACATTTAAAAAATTGATAAAAACAACAACAACTGTGAAACTTCTCATAACACCACCAGACAAATATAGGTTAATAGAGGGCTTTTCACACAAACACTAGTTAACTCTTAGCCATTCTTGTTATATCCGCTCCAAACGCATGAGGGAGATTTCTCCTGAATTCTAATGTCCGGTTCTGCCCTCACCTGTTCCTCCTACGTCATCCATTAGTGTTTTTATAGGCCTAGCTGGCCAGTGCATGCTTGCGAAGATCGTTTCTCGTTAGCATTCTGAGCGTTCCCCTTTATTTGTCTCTTCTGGTTTTGGACTCTAGTCATTTTTGCCTCGGCCTGTCGTTTTGGACTTGTTTGCTTGGATTTACTCGCCCTACTGTGTATGAGCCTAGCCTGTTTGACTCTGCTTTGTTGGCCCCAATAAATACCTCTGCACATGGATCCTCTCGAGCCTCCCAAGTCTTCCTCGTCACAATTCAACTAGGAAAAATTGAAATCGCATCATATGACCCCTTTAAATAAATAAAATAAATAAATATGCTTGAACTGTAGATTTTATTTTAGGCAAGTCGCGATGATTTGTGAAGGCTAAATTGATCAAACATAGGCTATGATCAGCTCATTTGTCTGCCGCTGGCCGCATGGTCGTTACTTTAAAAAACAAAAACGTATATTTAATGAACAAAAAATGCTCCAAACGTTTTTCTAAATTAACTTTAGAAAACAAAATATAATCACTTTGCCATTACATACAAAACTGAACTATTTTAATAGCTGAAACAGTAGTATAAGCTGTTGCTGTTTTGGGAGAAGGGGGGAAAAAAAGACGGGCTGGGCTCAGGCTGGTAATTCTGATAAGCTGTCTGACAAGGGCCGGGCTAGGTCCTGAGCATCTCAGGCCAGGGCCGGGCTAGGGCCTAAATGCTTTGCTAGGCCTTTGCTGCAGCTGATGTCAGTTGTTGTTTGTTTTTGGGTCTTTCTGCCTTTAGTTTTGTCTTTAATAAGTTGAATGCATGCTCGATTGGGTTGATTGATTTGGCCATTGCAGAATATTCCACTTTTTTACCTTCAAAAACTCCTGGATTGTTTTTACTGTATGTTTTGGGTCATTATCGATTTGTACTATGAAGCGCCGTCCAATCAACTTTGCTGCATTTGGCTGAATCTGGGCAGAATGTATAAACCATGTGCTATACAGACTATGCATTTATAAATTAATCTTTAGTACAATTCACACCTTAACGCGAGCCTGAGTGTACTCGCAACTCGGGTTAGAGGATTTTGTTTGACTGTTTGTGTTTGATGGTGTGGTTGAACTTTTTGTTTTCCTCCACCAGATCAGAGAGCGGATCTGCTGTCTGCATTGAGACGAGCCATAGTAATATAACAGAGGGTCCAGAAAAACACTTGCGCTCCCCAAACACACAGCCATCAGGTAGTATTTCCCCTCCTCACTGCTGCCTCCGGTGGCTAAACGAACACAGTGGTACAACAAGATGCCTTTTGTAGGTGCAAAGCACAGCACAAACTCACTCAGCACAGCTATAGCCATAATTGCAGCTCTTCTTTCGCTTTTCTGAGTATGATGTTTCCAAGTGATCATTCTTGGTAGTGAGCACATATATGATAGTCGTGTAGCTTATTAAGGTGACAACCAGCGGCAAGAAGAAGTAGAGACAGGAGAGGATTACATGGCTGTCTAAATAGATTTTCTCCAAGGACTCTGACAACACCGGTATTGACTAGATCTGTAAACAAACATGCAAAAATAAATAAATAATAATACATTTAAAAAATTTATAAAAACAACAACAACTGTGAAACTTCTCATAACACCACCAGACAAATATAGGTTAATAGAGGGCTTTTCACACAAACACTAGTTAACTCTTAGCCATTCTTGTTATATCCGCTCCAAACGCATGAGGGAGATTTCTCCTGAATTCTAATGTCCGGTTCTGCCCTCACCTGTTCCTCCTACGTCATCCATTAGTGTTTTTATAGGCCTAGCTGGCCAGTGCATGCTTGCGAAGATCGTTTCTCGTTAGCATTCTGAGCGTTCCCCTTTATTTGTCTCTTCTGGTTTTGGACTCTAGTCATTTTTGCCTCGGCCTGTCGTTTTGGACTTGTTTGCTTGGATTTACTCGCCCTACTGTGTATGAGCCTAGCCTGTTTGACTCTGCTTTGTTGGCCCCAATAAATACCTCTGCACATGGATCCTCTCGAGCCTCCCAAGTCTTCCTCGTCACAATTCAACTACAGTGATGCATTGTTGCCACACACATTATTTTTTCCACTCTATTATGTCATAATAACGAGATATGTCATCAAAACTAAAGAAGGTCGCCAAAGAATGTCAAAAACTAAAACATACAAAAAAAAAAATTCTAGTAATAACAACATATTATGTCATAAAAAAGATATGCTTTTCTCATTATACAAGATATTATATGGTTATATGTGTGAGCGAGCTAAGCAATTATCCGCGCTGCTGTCACCACAGTCCTGAGATAAACGATGATCTTCACGCTGCTGAAGTTACTGCAGGAGGGATTATAGAACCCACTTTTTTATTAAAAATCCACCCACTCCTTTTTTATAATCCCAATAAATCATAAACAGTCTCTCAGAACAAGTGATTTCAGATTTCTCCGTAGGTACACGTCACCATAGGGAAAAGTCCCGCCCATTTGTGACACTCTCTGCCCTATTAGCATAGACACAGGCCTGAGTGAGAAGCAGCAGTCCGCCATTACTGGAGAGATACACTGTCAGCGCCAAAGAGGCAATACAAGTGTTGTGTTTTGGGATGCACCAATGAAAATAGGATCTCAATAGACTCCCTCCATCTGAGCCACTAAGGACACTGTGGTTAAGTTTCATTTTCGAAGGAAATGTACTGAAAAAATATCGATAACGTCATGCCAATCATTTTACACCGGGCTGCCTCAAAAACAAGGGTCATTTCAACGCTGGATTTTCGCAGTCTGATTCTGAAAGAGGGATCAATACCATGCATATGAAAGCAATATGAGTCGATCACTTGAGAGTTTCTGACAGTTTTTGTGGCCGGTGACCAGTGTGCCGGGCCTGCCGGCGGGAGCATTAGCTCTTGAAGCTCCGCCCTCTTCTGAAAAGGGGGCCGGGAGCACCAGCTCATTTGCTTTTAAAGGGACAAAGACAAAAACGGTGTGTTTTGGCTCATACCCTAAAAGTGGCAACTTAAACAAGCTATAAAAAATTATCTGTGGGGTATTTTAAGTTTTTTTTTTTTAGCTTTTTTTGGTTGTTGTAATTGTCTTTCAGACCACTAGAGGGTGCATAATGTATTTAAGCTCTCAAGTCACCTCTGAGGTTTGCCTCAAACAAACTTTTTTGACCTTGATGTACCTGAATGGATTGTTCTTCATTTTCTGTTTGCACAGGCCTGAGTGAGAAGCAGCAGTCCGCCATTACTGGAGAGATACACTGTCAGCGCCAAAGAGGCAATACAAGTGTTGTGTTTTGGGATGCACCAATGAAAATAGGATCTCAATAGACTCCCTCCATCTGAGCCACTAAGGACACTGTGGTTAAGTTTCATTTTCGAAGGAAATGTACTGAAAAAATATCGATAACGTCATGCCAATCATTTTACACCGGGCTGCCTCAAAAACAAGGGTCATTTCAACGCTGGATTTTCGCAGTCTGATTCTGAAAGAGGGATCAATACCAACGCTTCGTGCGTGAACATCAGATCCGGACAAAGAGAGCGCTATATTATAGATATTTTTTTCAAATTGCCTTTCTGAAAGAGCTTCTTGGCACTCTGTAAGGCTAATATTGCTAAAGTTACCATCGTCGCTGCCTGTTTTCACTGATGCTGCCTTCACGTGCTACCAGAACGATCGTAAATAGGAATGTGGTAGTTAAAAATGCATATGAAAGCAATATGAGTCGATCACTTGAGAGTTTCTGACAGTTTTTGTGGCCGGTGACCAGTGTGCCGGGCCTGCCGGCGGGAGCATTAGCTCTTGAAGCTCCGCCCTCTTCTGAAAAGGGGGCCGGGAGCACCAGCTCATTTGCTTTTAAAGGGACAAAGACAAAAACGGTGTGTTTTGGCTCATACCCTAAAAGTGGCAACTTAAACAAGCTATAAAAAATTATCTGTGGGGTATTTTAAGTTTTTTTTTTTTAGCTTTTTTTTAGCTTTTTTTGGTTGCTGAATTTGTCTTTCAGACCACTAGAGGGTGCATAATGTATTTAAGCTCTCAAGTCACCTCTGAGGTTTGCCTCAAACAAACTTTTTTGACCTTGATGTACCTGAATGGATTGTTCTTCATTTTCTGTTTGCTTTTTTATTTGATCAAAAGAAACGAACAATAAATGGACTGGAATATCCAGCTTTATTTTCAAAGGTATGGACTTTGCATTTTATTATCAATCTCTTCAAGGAACAAACGCGTCAAAACCAAGGATCTAACAATGTGCGCCTACAGTAATAATCTAATGTCACATGATGTTACAAATTGCTTCTGGAGTTCTGGAAACTTTACCTGGCTCTGCTATAGAATAGAATATGGATATGGTTCCATACAATACCCCATCCGAAAAGGACTCATTTTCTGTTGTCTCGTAGGCCTCTGTCGTAACAGCAAAATTGTGTTCAGAGGCATCTGTAACCAAACAAACAAACGTTAAGTTTTGATGCCATTACCAGAAAAATAAAGGCCACTGTGACTCATTCGCTATAAGAGGTCTTGCAGAGCATGTTTATATCTTAATAACTCCAGTCAAAACACAGAAGCACTGTTAGCAACCTGTCTATTGTAAATGAGCAACTGCAAGTTTTTTTTTTTTAAATCTGCCTGCGCATAAATGAAAAAAAAACTGAATTTGTCTGTTTCACTCCAATTTTCATGGTGCTATATTGAGTTCAAAATTAATAAAAAGCCATATAATGTGAATTCAAGCAGATTAGCAAGTCAAAAAACACTTTTAATTACTGATGTACTCACCACATGTATGCACACATACAGGTGCATCTCAAAAAATTAGAATGTCGTGGAAAAGTTCATTTTTTTCAGTAATTCAACTCAAATTGTGAAACTCGTGTATTAAATAAATTCAATCGACATTCTAATTTATTGAGATGCACCTGTATAATAGAAAGCAAGAGTTTTGACCCCCATGAGCACTGATCAGATCAAACTCTCCAGACTTAAAAGTCAGAATCTCTAGATGAACAAATGTAACCGGTGTTATCTGCATTGTGTTTTTTTTTTAATGAGTAACCAGACGGACATCAGCTGACAGTTCAACTCTTCTTTTATTCTGATAAAACATAAAACAGTCTTTAGTGTTTTCGCCCTTCTTGTCCTTTCTCTCCCACGCAGAGACAGTGCAGAAACGGCAGAGAAAATGGTATAAAAACTTTCATACAAAATTAATTTAACGAGTGACAAAA
>NW_015657293.1:1230788-1238388 GCF_001515625.1 Sinocyclocheilus rhinocerous
TGATCGACAGAAAACTGATCAAACTTAGTGAAAATACAGAAATAATCAAATATACACGTAAAATAATGTCACAAATATGATTTAAACAGAGCATAAAAGTGATGAAGCAAAGATGAAATTAGATTAATCAGAGCTCATTAAAAGCCCACCTCTCCCATGCAGAGACAGTGCAGAAAGGGAAGAGGAGGTGCAAAGACAGGAAATTAAGATTAACGCTGCTGTCAGAAATTTAAAGGGGAAGGTGCACACACGCACACACACACACAGACAGGCATATCAGGTACACATTTGAACATTTTTGTGTAATTCTGTTACACAAACACCCGTGCTGCGTCTGTTTCCAAGTTCTAGTCTCTTCTGTGTGTTTATGCCAGGATATGATACAGGCAATTTTTTTAACTATTAAGTGAAAGGAGGTGCTTCAGAAAAATTTGAGCATCACCCTCAGGAGGTCTATGAGGTTTGCCATTCCTGTTTAAACTAGTTCTCAGACCAATTAAATAATAGGAAAAATATGTTGTTTGTTTTGGGTGTGTCTCCTCTTACTCATATTATCTTGTGGTCTAAATGATCAGCTGTATTTGAAATGACTCTATAATCTGATTTTGCACAGTCACCATGATTGGACATTGAACATCCATTAAAAGAACGAGTAAAAAATGACTCTGTCCATTTGAGTGTGAGTGATTGTACAGTTTATGCTCAGCCATCCATCCTCAGCTATCCCAGAATCCCCTGCCCAGTTTGAGCAAGTAGGCAGGATAGGTGATTTGGTTCAAAAACATTTTTTGTTATGCTGGTTGAAAGTCTCTTCACATCCCGATAGCAATCACTAATTTAAGTGGTCTAACAGTGCTGCATTCAATCCTCCACCAATGTCATCTCTCATTGTGGCGCTGGTTAGCCTCTGGTCTGCCTGAGCTCGTTCATGTATTTTGGAGAAGGCGTGGCTTTGGAGAGTGATTTGCAGGGAGGGTGGGATCTTATGCTTTCAAAGCTAGCTTGCTATTGCTAGCCTCTCTGAAATCGCCTACCCTACCTTTAAGAAGGGTTGTGTTTTGAGTTTATCATCAACAGCTTAAAACTGTCAGAATTTATCCAATGTGAACAAAGTATACCAACAAGATTAATTTACTACAGCTTCTGTGCATTATGTTAAGAAATAGGCCTAAAAATAAATAATCATAGGCTTCGGATAGAAATAGTACCACTTTACGGAAGTAATTACAGGTTGACATTTGATGACATGCATTTAATATATATATATTTACAAACAAAATATTTTTTACTCTTGGCCAATATTTTCTTTATTCCCTCCACAAAGAAATCATAACATAGACTCTTGCCACTCTTGATATTTCACACTACAGTGTGGAAAAAATCAAGAACTCATTTATTTGAAAATCTACTGGCTTTCCATCATTTTACATATCAATGTTTTTCCAGTATTCAGCAACGTTACTGAAGAATGACAGTGTGAACTACAATCACAGAGTCCAGAAATTTACACATAGAAGTTTTAACAGTAGCCTACCATAGCAAAAACAACCTGCTGAATTCTATAAGTCAAAGAGAGTGTGAAAAATATGACATGGGACTTGAACAAATGGGGTCAAATCAAATGTTAAAACGTTAAATGTAAAACGTTATCTAAATGTTGCAAAAGACATCTATGACTAGACAACTTTTACTTGCCCCTTTTGCTTTTGAACAGAAACTCCACAAGCATTAGCATTTTAACAATTGATGCAAGATGTAAATTTAGAATAATACATAATATACTGAAAATTCCAATTATGCAAACCACATATCTGATCAGTTTTTTAGATTGATATAGATAAAAAACTTTATTGTCAGAGAAAGTCTGAATTTTTTGTTGCGTAATAGTATGTTTTTTTGTACACTAAATCTTTACAAACAAAACACAATTCACAATATAGACACAGTAAATGCAATAGAATAAAAAAAACACATAATTCCTGGAGTTTTCATTTTATACCGTATTCAGTTCTAGGACAGCTTGATATACAATAGACTGTTTGAATTTCACTCAGTTAAATCTTGGGACCTTGTATCGACGATTAGATGGTAGAAGCACAAATTCATTATACAACACATGACTAAGGTTAGAAACAATATTCTTGGTTAACCTTAAGAGGTTCTTACGGTAAGAAAGTTCATATAACTTTTTTTAAGAGGCTGTCCTATCAACCGATTTTAATTTGGTTCCTCGACTTTGTTTTTAGCTTAACAGACAAACTCATGAACTAAACTATATAGCGATGCTATAGAAGAACCATTTTTGGTTCCACAAAGAACCATTCAGTCAAAGGTTCTTTAAAGAACCATCTCTTTCTTACCTTTTTATAATCTGAAGAACCTTCTTTTGCCACAAAGAACCTTTTGTGAAACAGAAAGGTTCTTCAGATGTTAAAGGTTCTTAATGGAACCATTTAGACAAAAAAGGTTCTTCTATGGCATCTTGAAGCACCTTTATTTTATAAGAGTGTACTCTGCTACAACATTTTTAACTGTTTTAAATTCATTTTAAATCAATTTCTAAATAATTTTAATTTAGTTTTTAAGTTCCCTATTTTATTGTTGTGATTTTTTTTTTATGATTATTTTACTTCATTTTATGTAAAGCACTTTGAATTACCATTGTGTATGAAATGTGCTATATAAATAAACTTGCCTTGCCTTGCCTAATGTTTTCATTATGTATACCTACGGGTTTGTATATACAGATGTTGACCCCAATACAATTTCACACAATTTCACACTTTACAGCAAGCCTGGTTTTAGTAAGAGATGTGGATTTTGTCTGTCTGTTAGTTGGTGAGGTTGTTTGCTCTGCCTTTCCCCTCCTCAACACAGAGTGGATCTGCTGTCTGCATTGAGACGAGCCGTAGTAGTACAGCAGAGGGTCCAGAAAAACACTTGAGCTCCCCAAACACACAGCCAACAGGTAAGCTGCATATGATGAATCTCCCTCACCGCTGTTGAATCCAGTAGCTAAAAGAAAACAGTGGTACAATAGGGTGCCATTGGTTGGTGCAAAGCACACCACAAACTCAATCAGCACAGCGATAGCCATAATCACTGCCCTCCTTCGGTTGTCTGAAGATGAGGATGATGTTGTAGCTAAGAGATTAGACTTTACATGGAGCACATATATGATGGTGGAGTAGCTCACTAAGGTGATGATAAGTGGCACAAAGTAGTAGACACAGGAGAGGATGGAGAACTGGTACATGTACTGCTGATCTGTAGGGTCAGCATGGATCAGTGCATCATGGCAAGTGACACCTATATCCTTAATCTTAAATGTTTGTCTCATTGAGAGAAGTGGTACCGTACCAGTGACTGCCAGCAGCCAAGCTAATGTGCATATGATTGTTGCTTTCCTTGTGCTCCTCCAGGTCAGAGAGGCGATGGGAAATGCCACAGCCAGCAGCCTGTCCACACTCATGCTCATCATCAGCAGTATGGAGCAGTACATGTAGCAGTAGTACGCTGCACTGAGCACACGACACACCGCCTCACCGAACACCCAATCTGAAGCGTTCAGCTGGTAGTGGATCATCAGAGGCAGCAGCAGGGTGAAGAGCAGGTCCACACACGCCAGGTGAGACATGTAGATCACAGCTGGTTTCTTCTCTCGGATCCTACAGGTGAACGTCACCATCGCCAAACCATTCAGGGGCAAACTAATGAGGATGATGAAGATGTAGAACGAGGGCATGAGGCGTGTGACCACTGGGCCTTTAAGGAAGTCAACAGTCTCGTTTGAGATGGACAGTGAGGAACAGTTGAGCTTTGCTTGGTCCAAAGTATAATTACAGTCTTTTATAATACCAAAACTGCCTAGAGATCTGTCTGTAGATTAACATACAAAAGCACAACACCATTAGTGAGAGTTATCAGGGCATTTCTAGACTTGCATCAATACTGGAGCACAGGCCACCAAATATTTTGATGTTATGAATATATGGATATCATTTGGCTTTCCCTGAAATACAGAATCTGCATGCAAGAGCTGCTTCATCGTTGACAAACGAAAGATGACATTTGCAAGTTTTGTTTCCTACAATGGACTGTAGGTAAACCACTCTGGCAATTTTGTAGAATTGGTAGCTAATTCGTGTAAATCTCATTTGTGCACTTTAGTATTAAGTCTTTGGCCCACTGATGAGTTTTTGAGTTTAGGACCTTTATGCTTACTTATTTTCTAAAAATAATTTTCATACAAATCACATCAAATTAATTCACACGAAATGGCCATGTAGCCTAAATACGCACCTCATCCGGCGCTTTTGGTTTTCCGTCTTTTATAGTATCACATTACTATTTCTTTGTTGACAGTTAACTGTCTGAATAAATCAAACTGAAACAAACCTTTTTGCAATCCCTTTTGATGAATTAGATCAAAATATTAATTTACGAATCTGCCAAGTTATATTGAACAGTTCAGGGCTTTGCAAATCGCCCCGGTTACTGACATAATCTCGGTTCCCTGAGATAAGGGAAGTACTCTGTACTGAAACCTGATTTGTTCACATTGTGTAGCTGCATAAACCAATGGCACTTTAGCCCGGCAGAAAGGGCGGAGCCGACCGCTATATAAGTCGGCTCGGAGCGCCATTCATCAGATCATTCGACTGAAGGGACAGTCATTGATTCGCGTGCAGCTTATGGCACGGCACGTGACTCAGTGCTTGTTCCCTTATCTCAGGGAACCGAGGTTACGTCAGTAACCGGAGTGTTCCCTTTCGAACAGTCTCTCCCATTGCGTAACACGCATTGGGGAACGCATCCAATCACGCCACGCTATGAGCAGATACAGAACAATCTGTCCTGTGAGCCCAGTCTCTGAGCACTAGACAAGGACTCCCAAGAACATGAGCACACTGTGCTACAAGCTAGCAGCTGATAAGCACAAATATAACCAACTTCGCCCAAGGGGGAAGAATGGGAGTTTAAACAGAGGGAATCTGTGCCTGTAGTGCAGGGACATCCAAATGATCAAATCTGGCAAATGTGGACGGCGATGACCAGCCGGAGGCTGCACAAATCTCACCAATAGAGATCCCGCTGGACCATGCCCAGGAGGAGGCCATCCCCCTTGTGGAGTGGGCCCTCACACCTATGGGGCATTGTAAGCCTTCTGAGGCGTAAGTCAAGGCTATCGCATCTACAATCCAGTGAGAGAGTCACTGCTTTGTGGCTGGCAGTTCCTTCTGGTGGCCTGCAAAGCAAACAAACAGCTGCTCTGACCGTCTAAACAGGCTAGAGCGCTCTAAATACACTCTCAGTGCCCTCACTGGACAGAGCAAATTAGTACCCTGCTCACCATCTGTAATGGGGAGCGCCAACTGGGTGATCACCTGTGCTCTGAATGGAGTCGAGAGCACTTTAGGAACATAACCATGTCTTGGTTTCAGGACGACCTTACAGTTGTTAGGTCCAAATTCAAGACACGAGGCACTACCTGACAGCGCTTGCAAGTCACCCACTCGCTTAAACGATGCTAAGGCTAGGAGGAGGGCTGTTTTAAGCGATAGGGGCCGCAATTTGGCCGAACCAGGCTTGGTTTCTCCAGAGACGGGGCCACTAGGAGGAGTGAGCACTTGGTCTCCCTGTACCGCCTGACGACCTGAGGAATCAGGGCGATTGGGGGGAAAGCGTACAGGCGAACACTGGGCCAGTTGTGGGCCAGAGCATTTCGCTGTATCAAAAAGTATGTTGGACAGTGAGAGTTGTCTTCTGAGGCGAAGAGGTCGACCTCTGCCTTCCTGAAAACAGCACAGATTTTCAGAACCATTTGAGGATGTAACACCCATTCGCCTGGGGCTACATTGCCTCTGGACAGGTTCAGACTGCCCGGCACATGCAAACCGCCCTTAACGAGAGGAGTTCTTTCTGTGCCCACAGATGGAGGCGTTGAGCCATCCTGTAAAGGGAGTGCAAACGGAGCCCGCCCTGGAGATAGGAAGGAGATCAGGGCTAGGAAAACCGCCAGCATTTCTAGGCAGTTGATATGTAGGCGTTCCCCCGGGGCTGACCAGGAGCCGAATGATACGTTATAACCACCTTCCTTCTGGAGGTCAGACCCAACCACACGCCTGTTTGAAACAGGTGGGGGGTTGTCCAGGGAACCACAGCTTTGACACAGCGGTGGTCTATTCTGTCACAAAGCCGTCCCAGGCGACAGGCGTGGGGTGGAACACGGGCTTTGAGCCAAAATTGAAGTGGCCGCATATAGAGCAGGCCTAGAGGTATCACAGAGGCGGCAGCTGCCATGAGACCGAGCAGCCTCTGAAAAACCTTCAAAGGACGTGTCGTCCCGGGTTTGAAGGATGCCGCCAATTGTTGAATGGTCAGGGATCGTTCCGGTGTGAACCATGCTTACATTCAAGCAGAGTCTAAAGTCATTCCCAGAAAGACAGCCTGCTGTCTGGGCAACAACTGACTCTTCTACGGGTTTATCTTCAACCCGAGGCGCTCTAAGTGGCTGAGCAACAGCGTCTTGTGAGCAACCAATTCCCGTTCTGATCTGGCTAGAATCAGCCAATCGTCAAGGTAGTTCAATATGCGGATTCCCATCTGTCTCAGAGGGGAAAGAGCCTCGTCTATGCAAAAGTGCGCAGGGCCAGAGACAGTTCAAACGGAAGGACTGCATACTGATGGGCCACGCCCTTGAATGCGAATCTCAAGAACGGTCTGTGATGGGGGGTATGTGGATGTGAAATTGCGCGTCTTTCAGATCACTGTCAAAAACCAGTTCTCGGGGCAAATGTGCGCAAGGATCTGTTTGACATTTAACATTTTGAACGGCCAGCGCATAAGCGAGCTGTTCAGATGCCTGAAATCCTGAAAGGGTCTGAGCCCGCCATCTCTTTTTGGGACGAGGAAGTAGCGGCTGAAAATCCTGACTCGCTGTTCGCTGAGGTGTACTATCTCCACCGCACCTTTTGCAAGCAGTGTCTGCACTTCCTGTCGGAGAACGTGAGCTTTGTTGTCCGAAACAGAAGTTTAAAAACTTCCTCTGAAGTGAGGCGGCCTGCAAGAGAACTGAAGCGAGTAGCCTTGTTGTATTGTGTTTAGAACCCAACTCGACACGTCCGTTATGGCTGCCCAGGCCGATAGCCGGAATGCGAGAGGATCTATTTTTTTCGAATAAAGGCTTGCTGCGGGAGGGCGGGGAGCCTGAATTCGTGAGTGAGAGAGTGTGAAGAGGAAATTTGCTCTTTTGAGTATGTGGGTCCACTATCACAGCGGTAAAACATTCGGGTACGCGCTGCACCTGCAGGACGTGACCCGCGGAGGGCAAAACTCCATTGCTCAGAGGTGCAGTGTGAAAGCGAGCTGTCTTCGGGGGAGTTCCGGCCGAGCCGAAAACTGAACCCCTCCTCTTCCTCTCTGCTGGATCATGTTGGCTTAGGAGGCTCAGGGTCCAGCACTACTCGAGGGAAGAGAAAGCGTTTCGCCATCCGGGGGCGCTGCTGAAGCCCGGGCTCAGACTTCCGCTGCGGCTGAGACTGAGGCTGCGCTGGCTTTGCAGGCTGAGTGGCGGAGGGCTTCTAGCGACTAGCAGTCA
>NW_015657293.1:1238429-1239634 GCF_001515625.1 Sinocyclocheilus rhinocerous
CTGTTCGCTGAGGTGTACTATCTCCACCGCACGTTTTGCAAGCAGTGTCTGCACTTCCTGTCGGAGAACGTGAGCTTTGTTGTCCGAAACAGAAGTTTAAAAACTTCCTCTGAAGTGAGGCGGCCTGCAAGAGAACTGAAGCGAGTAGCCTTGTTGTATTGTGTTTAGAACCCAACTCGACACGTCCGTTATGGCTGCCCAGGCCGATAGCCGGAATGCGAGAGGATCTATTTTTTTCGAATAAAGGCTTGCTGCGGGAGGGCGGGGAGCCTGAATTCGTGAGTGAGAGAGTGTGAAGAGGAAATTTGCTCTTTTGAGTATGTGGGTCCACTATCACAGCGGTAAAACATTCGGGTACGCGCTGCACCTGCAGGACTAGCAGTCACGGAAGCGGAGTACTTGGGTAGGAAGTGATGCAGCGCTTGCGACGTCTTCTGAGCCTCAGAGTTATGCAACGGGAGAGACCGTTCGAAAGAGAACTAATATTTTGTATGTCTTTTAAGAGTTAATTTTCTGTCATTCCAGAATTTGCATGATAATGACAGTGATACAAGATTCAACATGTTAGAGCAACAGGCAGTGACACATCTCAAACATAATGTTTGGAATACTTTATTTATGCACAGTAATAAAGATCTCTTATTAGTTGTTCAGGGAAAGGCCGGAGATCAATTCAATATTTTTGCTTTATTTAACCTATGGAAAAATAACTAATTGTGATTAAACAGTGATCTTCAGCTCCTTTAAAAAATTTTGTGCAAGAATATACATTTGTATGAAGACATTCATAAAAGAATATATGCTTGGTTGTATGTGTTTGTCACCCACCTTTTAAATATAGTGAATTTATATATATATGTGTATGTGTGTGTGTGTGTGTGTGTGTGTGTGTGTGACCCTGGACCACAAAACCAGTCAGAAGGGTCAATTTTTCAAAATTGAGATTTATACATCATCTGAAAGCTTAGGATAGGACACTATTTGGCTGAGATACAACTATTTGAAAATCTGGAATCTGAGGGTGCAAAAAAATCTAAATATTGAGAAAATCGCCTTTAAAGTTGTCTAAATGAAGTTCTTAGCAATGCATATTACTAATTAAAATATATATTTTTTATATATTTACAGTAGGAAATTTACAAAATATCCTATGGAACATGATCTTTACCTAATATCCTAATGATTTTTTGCATAAAAGAAAAATC
>NW_015657293.1:1240002-1241127 GCF_001515625.1 Sinocyclocheilus rhinocerous
AAATGATTCGTTTGACTGTTCCATCAAAAGCAGATCATACAGACATTGGATTAAAAATGACATTGGATGATATGTTCTTACAAACTCGAGATTCATGACAGCCACTGTATTTTCCGGGACTTATTTAACTCTTATTCGAAATGTCCGATGAGCCGAGAACTTGTAAGACCATTTGATTTGTATTACACCTGCACGTGTAGTCTACGAGTTGGTTTAAATAAACAGCATTTTATTCAAAAGAGCTTCTTTGATTTTTTTTTTTTAGAATATGCTACAGCATATTAATACGTCATGCTGAATTTGCGTTTGAATAGGTTATTTCAAACGAATTGTTCAAAAGAACCGATTCGCAAGAGTGACGATGCCAGTATGTGGTTTAAAATATGATAACATCATTATTTTCGATAGGCCTAGGTATACGAATCAACATAGATTCAGAAGCTTCAAGAACCACAAAAGAAAGATAACCCTGAACAAACTGCAACATAAAACGTTCCCAATTCTAAACCGAACGTTTTCTGCTGTTGGACATCGCCGTCTAGAGGAATTATTATCACTTTTTCTGTGAAATATATAAGATCAATATATCACAGGCGTCAGATAATAATTTAACTAAATAATATTACAAGTCTCGTCCCTCTGTGAGGCTTCATGTAAAGAACAAGAAATACACATCCTTCACACATGATTCAGATAATAATTGTTTTTAATCACAATAGTTGTAACTGCGTGACATATGCCTACATTTTTGTAAAACCTGTAAGCCCCTGTATAGTTCTTTAAAGGATCTTTAACTCTCTCTTAGTCTCTTCGTTTAGTTGGGGAAAGGGTTAAAACAACATTAAAATACAGTCTATTTCTTGAAGATATAATTTTTTTTTGCCCCCAAGGCCCCCATAAGGAAATATTCCAGGGCACCCACATGAGACCTTTGACCTCAGAAAAAAAGTGATTCAAAACAGCTTGTGCCATTGTAGTAAATTCATAGCAAACATATGAGAGTGGAGTAACATATCTAAAACATATCTTATTTACAGAGACCCAACAATTCCGACCATGAGCAAGCATTTCGTATTAAAATGTTTTTTGACCCGGAACTATATATATATATATATATATATATAT
>NW_015657293.1:1242655-1248836 GCF_001515625.1 Sinocyclocheilus rhinocerous
AAATGATTCGTTTGACTGTTCCATCAAAAGCAGATCATACAGACATTGGATTAAAAATGACATTGGATGATATGTTCTTACAAACTCGAGATTCATGACAGCCACTGTATTTTCCGGGACTTATTTAACTCTTATTCGAAATGTCCGATGAGCCGAGAACTTGTAAGACCATTTGATTTGTATT
Source organism: Sinocyclocheilus rhinocerous (assembly GCF_001515625.1). Classification (NCBI taxonomy): domain Eukaryota; kingdom Metazoa; phylum Chordata; class Actinopteri; order Cypriniformes; family Cyprinidae; genus Sinocyclocheilus; species Sinocyclocheilus rhinocerous. The sequence goes on from NW_015657293.1 coordinate 1,242,840, forward strand.
ACACCTGCACGTGTAGTCTACGAGTTGGTTTAAATAAACAGCATTTTATTCAAAAGAGCTTCTTTGATTTTTTTTTTTTAGAATATGCTACAGCATATTAATACGTCATGCTGAATTTGCGTTTGAATAGGTTATTTCAAACGAATTGTTCAAAAGAACCGATTCGCAAGAGTGACGATGCCGGTATGTGGTTTAAAATATGATAACATCATTATTTTCGATAGGCCTAGGTATACGAATCAACATAGATTCAGAAGCTTCAAGAACCACAAAAGAAAGATAACCCTGAACAAACTGCAACATAAAACGTTCCCAATTCTAAACCGAACGTTTTCTGCTGTTGGACATCGCCGTCTAGAGGAATTATTATCACTTTTTCTGTGAAATATATAAGATCAATATATCACAGGCGTCAGATAATAATTTAACTAAATAATATTACAAGTCTCGTCCCTCTGTGAGGCTTCATGTAAAGAACAAGAAATACACATCCTTCACACATGATTCAGATAATAATTGTTTTTAATCACAATAGTTGTAACTGCGTGACATATGCCTACATTTTCTTGGCAAACAATTTCGGCATAATTGGTTTAAGAAGGAATGTATTCATTGATGAACAAAATGAAGAAACAAATTTGTCAAGTCTGAAGCTTTTGTCTGGTCAGCAAATGCAGCAAATATAAAAGGGTCTCATACACAACAGTACATTATTTTGGTATATATTTCTTCTAGTTAATCATACATGCAAGTGCAACATAACTGAATATGTTTGAAATGAGTGTCTTATAACTGATGTGATCAGCAAACTTATCTCTGCTGTACACTCTAAAAAAAAGGTTCTTCAGTGGTTCTTTGGAGTGGTTAAGGTGCTATATAGCACAACTAAGCAATACAATGCAGCTGCATAATTTATTCATGTCGCAATGCATGCTGGGAGCCATGGATGAGTTATGACTGGTGCACCATTGTTGAGAAAAAGTGCTATATGGCACCTCTTATGGTTCTACATGGCACCATTTGACAAAGTGCTATATAGCACCTGTAAAAATAGGTGCTAAATAGCACTAAAAGTGGTTCCCCTATGATTACAAGCCAAAGAATATCATATAGCACCATTTTTTTTAGAGTGTAAGACAAGATTTCAGCATTTCACTTTTGTCACTGGGACCTGAGAAAAGTAAGATATATAGTAGGTACTTCAGTGATACAATATGATATAGCGAAGACCATGGCGAGTTGTTAAATTTTTTACTCCAATCAAAATTGCATTACAGTTTTGAGACCAGAACTTAAAAGTTTGAGAAAATAGGCTTGTTTGACAACTAGCAAATATATAAGTTCAGTTCAGTTATTAAAATATAATAATCTAAGAAAATGTGCACAAATTATTTAAATACAGTATATCATCCATGTGCACATGTATGTATCACATCATTTTATATGTAGAGATATTTACACATTCAAGCTGTCGTTTAAAACCGGCAATTTAATATAGTGGAGTGAACCTGTAAAGCAAAAGACAGAGATGGAAAAAGTCTGATTATATTCACAGATAATGTGTCTATATAATGAATTACAGTGACTGCAGCTGAACTTTTTGCCTTCAGAATTACAAAATAGTCAATATCATGTTTTCTGTTTCACCCAGACACTTGGATTGACTGCTTTTTATATTTGTTGTATTTTGACTGCTGGCTCTTTGCACAAATAGGTCACAAAATAGAGCCTGAAATGTGTTTTGAAATATTTCTAAACAAATATTTACTGAAAGTAGGTGCTTCATTTTTAGAAAACGCTGATTGTGCTAATTAATATTTCAGAAAATATAAAGATAACAACATGATCCGTTTTATTTATCTGTTCTGTACAAATATTTGTGTACTTTTGTAATTGTCTTGCAATCAAAATTGAATGAAAGTGTATCAAGTAAATGTTTCAAAAATAGCATTTTTTAAGTTTCTTCTATACAATATTCTGTCCTCTTTTAGACAGATTTACTGCCACTTAACTTTCAATTTTTCAGCCTGAAATCGCATGACATTCTCTAGAAATGTGATCTGAACATGGCGATGTAAAATGCTTTCAGTAACACTGTGTGTTTCTTACACATGCTCAGTCACAAACAGGAAATGGAGTCTCTTAAATAGTGAATAGGTTGGGTCAATTTGACCTAGTAACATGCTGGATTTTTTAAAATAACAGCATGGAAGGGATATACATCCTGCTTTAGCATGAATCAGGATTTGTGGCCAGACTTTGAATTCAATCTTCTGTCAATGGCACAATATAAGAGTACATCAGCAAATTTCATCAGCTCTTTTTCGAAACAATTCACATCTTAATGCGTGCCTGACTGTACTCACAACTTACATAAGAGGATTTTGTCTGACTGTTTGAATTTGATAAGGTGCTTTTTCCCCATCTCCACCAAAACACAGAGATGATCTTCTGTCTGCATTGAGACGAGCCGTAATAGTACAGAAGAGGGTCCAGAAAAACACTTGCGCTCCCCAAACACACAGCCAACAGGTAAGCTGCATATGATGAATCTCCCTCACCGCTGTTGAATCCAGTAGCTAAAAGAACACAGTGGTACAACAGGATGCCATTGGTTGGTGCGAAGCACACCACAAACACCATCAGCACAGCAATAGCCATAATCGCAGCTCTCCTTCGCTTTTCTGACAGCGATGATGATTTCGCAAATTGATTAGACTTGGTACGGAGCACAAATATGATGGTGGAGTAGCTCACTAAGGTGACAATAAGTGGCACAAAGTAGTAGACACAGGAGAGGATGGAGAACTGGTACATGTACTGCTGATCTGTAGGGTCATTGTGGATCAATGCATCATGGCAGGTGATGCCCACATCCTTTATCTTGAATGTTTGTGTTATGGAGAGAAGTGGCACTGTACCAGCGAGCGCCAGCAGCCAGACCAGCACACACACGCATGTAGCTTTCCTTGCGCTCCTCCAGGTCAGAGAGGCGATGGGAAACACCACGGCCAGCAGCCTGTCCACACTCATGCTCATCATCAGCAGTATGGAGCAGTACATGTAGCAGTAGTACGCTGCACTGAGCACACGACACGCCGCCTCACCGAACACCCAATCTGAAGCATTCAGCTGGTAGTGGATCTTCAGAGGCAGCAGCAGGGTGAAGAGCAGGTCCACACACGCCAGGTGAGACATGTAGATCACAGCTGGTTTCTTCGCTCGAATCCTACAGGTGAATGCCACCAAGGCCAAAGCGTTCAGGGGTAAACTAATGAAGATGATGAAGATGTAGAATGAGGGCATGATGCGTGTGACCAGTGGGCTTTTAAGGAAGTCAACAGCCTTGTCTGAGATCCTGAGTATCGGGATTGTAGTCCGGTTGAATCTTGCTGCATTCGGATCAGTGATGTTACATGGATGTGCTCCTTTATTAGATCGGGACGCTTGTTGGCTTAACTCTATAACCCGACATACAAAAACACAACAGCATCAATGACACCTCTCATAACAACTCTAGTCATATGACTGAGAGGCCTTGATGAAGATGTTTAAGACATTCACACCAAGAATGATAACTATCATTTACACTAACAGACTGTTTATTATAAATGCATGCATCATTTTTGTTGTCTGCCACTTTAAATGCTCAAGCTCATTAAAGCAGGACTCTTAACTGGTTGTCAATATTAAATATATCCGCTGGAAGAAATTGTTCTGAAAGTATTGATATCCTTCCTCTGTGCTGTTATTGGTATAGTGTGAATTTTATTCTCATAGAATTAGAATGAGTTTTAACTCTTATCGTTATTGTTCTTGGTGTGAACGGGCCTAACTAAAGCCTCAAACACAAGGCCATTTCATTTATTGTATAATTACTGTTAGCAGTCTGTTTGCTGGATATTGTACGTACCTTTACGAGTTTTATTTGGCATTAAAGAAGAGTCGGGCAATGTCTCATCCATATTGTAGTCAATCGGCTCATCTGTCTGGGTTTTATAGTCACGCTGAACAGCAAAACTGCGTCCAGCGGGGACTGTAACCAAACACACAACCATCAGTGATAGCTCTAATAACATTGCCAGATAAGGAAAGGCGAATGCGACACATTTGCCTTGATAAGGCCTTAAGTTAGTCTTAGCCAAAGACAAAACATTGGGCCATTTTCTTTACAGTAAGAGCTAGGAGCAGCATATTTTGCATATTGGTACCTGTGTATTTTACAACTTAAAATATTTCATTAAGAGTTATCCTGTTATTATGTACCAAAACCTGATTTTTAACCATAAAATGTACTGATAAACACCATACAGAAGGTAAAACCAACAAAGACCACACCATCAGGGTAACAACATACATGACACAAAAATAATGCAATAAACATTAACTAAATATCAGAAAATGTAACACAAAATGCCCTAATGTACATAGTGTATTAAAACTAAATTATTTGTATAAAATACAATCATATGATATTTACAGTAGTAATTTAAAGTATTTTTCTGTTTAAATAAATAATGTTTGTATATTGTTGGGTCTATGTAGTTCATGGTAATATTTATAAATGTAATGTTTAAATATAAATTTATAAAATTTTTGATGCTTTTTGGGGTGGGGGGGATTTCTTCATACTCTGGTCATTACTTCATGTCCAGTGTAAGACTATTTAGATGATCTCTGAAAACTATACCTTTTCTGGGTTTCTCATGATGATCTTCTGGATTAGCCAGCTGAACAGTTGTCGTATTTTCAGATAAACTGTCTTCAGCACTAACTGTAATCAAACATGCAAAAGAAATACCAGTAAATTCCTATGTAACACTACTAGACAAATACAGGAAAACAACCATATCTGACAGCTTAATAATATATAATTTAATTCAATTCAAGTTTATTTGTATAGCGCTTTTCACTATACAAATCGTTGCAAAGCAACTTTACAGCAAATTAAGTTTCTACAATATTTAGTGGTAGCTTATCAGTGGTGACTGTCAGTTAATGTACATATGGCAGAAATGTACGGGAAAATCAATTAAAGACGTAATCAATTAAAGACGTAATACTAATCAAAATACTAATAGTACTAATAATACTTTGAGCCAAAACAAACACAGGGACATTTCCTCTCTATATCAGAGCCTTCGGCAATAGGCCTATATTGTTTTTAATGTGCCTGCGAAAGATTATATTTGAGTATAAACATATGACAAGTTATATTTTGAAAGCCATGTTGGTTGGTACTAGTAGCTGTTTCTAGCTCTTCTAAAATTACAACTTAGGGGCTGTTTACACCTGGTCACTTCATGAGTTTTGTCTGATCGGATAGCTATCCGATCGTGAAAAGGCCAGGTGTAAATGCCCTCCGAAACGCATTCGAGACGGATATAAATCCGATCGCTCAAACCACTTCAGGAGGTGGTCTGGGCCGCATTCCAGACGAAACTGGACAAGTGTAAATGCATCTGGTTGTTGAAACCACATATGTAAATTTTACTCCTCCCAAAATGTTAAAATAATAAACGTGTGAGAGCTGTTATAGGCTATAACCTATGACATAGTCAGATATGACTGCGCTAATGCAACACGCATTGCAGTGGACGAGTGGCTGAGTATCTCTTCAGCAAGCCGAAGTGCAAACTGCCGCGAATGAAACAAAGTAATAGGCTACGCAGACGGTCAACACACAATCTTCTTCATTAAAAGTAGTAGGACAAACTTATCTTTCCAGTGCTGATGCTGCGCGCTCTCCTATTGCGGTCTTTGATCTTGAAATGAGCTGATAATTAATAAAATGTAGCCCTTATCTTTTGATTTCGTTCACGTGAACTCCGTTAAATTTAAATATAGCGCGGGAATTGAAGATCGGATTTATATCCACAATCAGGCAGTGTGAATTATCAAAGACGCAATCTGAGGGAATCGCCGACATGTTGCCGACGCAGTGAAATATTTGGCATGCTAAATATCTGGAGCTGTCGGCGATTCACAATCACGCTG
>NW_015657293.1:1248852-1250119 GCF_001515625.1 Sinocyclocheilus rhinocerous
GATTTCGGGCATTTGTCTGCGATTTCGCAAAACCTGTCGGCAAGTGAAAAATGGAGCTAAAATCGTGCAGTGTGAACTCGGCATTAGAGGAAGATGCGACTGATTTGATGCTTGAATAATGCACTTCCAGCAGCCATGATAAACAGTTGGCGGTTAAAGTTTACCAACAGTGATGCGACGTCTTTGAAAATCGTGCAGTGTGAACTCGGCATTAGTGTCACGCCCTTGGAATGTTGTGTGTGTTTTCCCTCCCCATGTGCTCCGTGACCCAGTTCCTCCCGTGTCTAATTAGTAATGCTGTGCACCTGTATTCCTCCCAATTCCCTTGCTATGTCATGTAGAAGAGTTCCTGTCTGTGCATTCTTTGTTTGTCGGGTCTACAAGTGATGTTCGCGTGTCATTCTCCCTTTCCGTTGTGGATTTACTCCTGTGTCTGATCATTAAAAGAATGTTTAACGCGTCTCCTGCATTCCTTCCGGCAGCGAACCGTGACAGAAGACCCGACACACACAGTTACCTCCGTGTTTCCCTCCGTTTTTGTTTCCGTTTTTGCTCAGTGTTTTGTTTCCATAGTGTTCCCTTCATGGATCCCTCCTTCATCTCGAATACCTCCTCCTCCTGCTGGAGCAGGGGGAAAGATCGCTCGAGGACCACACCAGACTGTTCCTGGTCCTCACCAACCTCCGGACCTAGTGCCCAGCCCACCATCTCCCCGCTGCGCAGAGCGCATGCCCAAGCCCACCGCTGACGGAGAGCCGGAACCCGCCGCGACCAACGAGCCATCGCCGCACGGAGCAACAGAGCTAAGAATCGCCGCAGAGCCAGAGCTGCTGATGACGTCAGTCAAGGTGTGTGAGCCGGCAACTACGCCCACCACGGGGGAAAATGCCGTGGCCAGTGAGAACGTGGAGAGGAGCTCCGCCCACTGCAACATGGCTGAGGGCTATGTATGGACCTGGGTATAGGGACAGCGGAGGAGGATCTGATAGACTGGGAGAGTTCCTGGTCCTCACCAACCTCTCCAGCTACCCGGACGACGCAAGTCTAAACTCGGCATACAGAGCGCCATCGTCCGAGGAAGGTCCGAGTTTCGCCGCCTTTGTGGAGTGGACACTGGCGAGACACGGATCCCCGCCACTCCGGACCTAGTGCCCATTGCCCAGCCCACCATCTCCCCGCTGCGCAGAGTGCATGCTCGAGCCCACCGCTGACGGAGAGCCCGAGCTCGCCGCGGCCGACGAGCCATTGCTGCATAGAGCGACAGAGC